>NW_027506038.1:0-106139 GCF_021521415.1 Bidens hawaiensis
ACCAATGTAATATGATGTAAATTAGTTTGTTGAATTTCTTTATAAACAATGTGGTTGATACCAGTGTTATCTTTTACATTCCCGTATTACGCTTCCGCAACTACCTAGTCGGGGTGTGACAGAAGTTGGTATAAGAGCCATTGGTTATAAAGAATTAGGTTGTCCCTTAGGATACCCTAAGATAACCTTAGGCTCGATTATTTCTCGGAATAAAATAATATTAAATAATATATACAGGCAATTCTCGTGATGAACTTGAATGGACAAGTGGGTTATTATGGTGCGAAACGTAATAACGGACTTGTTTGTACGAGGGAATCCGAGAAGAAGTCGATGAACAACCCAATAGGTAAAAACAACAACATATGTGTATAAAACATAATAATAATAAATAAATATATATGTATATAAACGATTATTTGTGCTTATGTGTATAAATACCTGCATGTGTTTTATTATGATTAATATAATCGAAGGATGTTATTCTTATTACTAACCATTGTGCAGGAACATGTCGAGGTCTACGGATCGTTCACCTATTGCGGCACCAGCATTACCTGAAGAGGAAGTGGAGCCGAATGAGGAGATGTGCGAGAGTTTTGGAGACACGGTGGTTCCCCACGAGGTACCCGCAGATCAACCCGACTTATCGGGTTACCGTTGTGACACCTATCCCCCTAGGGAATCCCCTAGGAATGTTGTAGGACAGGGAGCTACTAGTGCTTATCATTCACCGATTAGGGCACCCAGATCCCCTACTCCACCCGTACAGCATACACTAGTACCCCCACCCACTATTAGAAACCGTCGGACCACTCGTATTTCAGTGCGGCCACCTTAGCACACCTCTCCCCCACCTCGATCTACGTACCATAGGGGAGAAACATCACATGTCCAGGTCACTGAAATACCTCTTCCTACTTGGGGTCTACCTGCCACGGTACCAGAGCCACCTCTTCTGTCTGATTCAGCATGGTTGGGTTTAGTGACTGATCAGATCTTAGTACAATCACATTCGATAAATAACCTTAACCAGCATAGACATGATATGCAAGATCACATGTGGTACATGCAGCAAGAAATTAGAAGTGTGCAAAGATCTAGTGCTCACAGCCACGGGCGTCAGGATCGGGCAATGATATTGCTTGGAGCACGTTTAGCGGTTAATGCAGCCCTAGTGGCTGCTATTGTTTGGTTGTGGCTTCATGTTACAAAGAATGGATAGGACATAGTAGTATAGCCTTATGTACATAGTCATTTGATATCCCAAGCAGCATTTTGTTACAGCGTGTTGGGCTGACTTGGCAGTTGTTTGTGGTTTAGTACTATTACAAGTCCTGGCCCTTATCGGGTTAAGTCTATATGTCACGTAGTGACAAGTTTTGATACGCATATACAAGCGCTGGCCTATACCAGGTTAAGCCTATGCGCTAATTTTGGATGCATATGTACAGTAATGATTTTAATTAATAAAAATGTGTTTTCTTTGGCATAGTTTTGTGTTGTGAAATTGTAATATCGAAAAGTTGTGCTGGTTATAGTGAAACGATATTAATTATTATATAATTGATTATTTTATAGAATGGCCCCGAAGAAAGCAAATCCTTTGTCAGAGGCGGAAGTGGCCGTAATGATTGCTCGTCAACTACAAGCAGTGATACCAACAATTGTAGCACAAGTCACTGCAGGCATACGTGCTAACAATACTGTTAATCAACCTACGAGCACCACCACCACCACTGTTAATTAATACCTCCGTTAGACACTAATGTAGCCCCGGGTGTTACTACCCCGGTGAATACTGTTAATGTTATAAACACTAATAATACTCGCCCGACTGTTAATGTTGTTGGGAACTCTAAAACCGTTTTGAACCCAAATAATGTCACGAATCCAAACCACGTACCGGTTATCAACCCAACTGTTAATAATAACACTCAACCAAATACAGGTAATGATCGTAATAATCCCGAACCCCCACGTCAGGATTACGCTTATAAACAGTTCACATCGTGTAAACCAACTGAATTCAAAGGTATTGAGGGACAGAACGGATTGGTCAAATGGATTGAAAAGACAGAATCCGTAATTAATATTAGTGAATGTCCACCAGACCATATAGTCAAATTCGCTACGAGTATGTTTCTGGATCATGCTTTGATGTGGTGGAATACAGTGGTCCATATAAGGGGACAGGATGCTATAAACCGTATGTCATGGACCGAACTTAAAACCCTTATGCTAGAGCATTTTTTCCCGAAAATTGAGATTCAAAGACTGGAACATGAATTGTGGAATTTGGAAATGAAAGGTGCTGACCACGTGGGTTACACAAACCATTTTAATGAACTCTCTCGCTTAGTACCGTGGTTAGTTACTCCAGAAGCTAAACATATTGAACGCTACATCTGGGGATTGACTCCTGCCGTGAGGAGTATAGTTAAATCAGTAGCCCACCCGACATTGGAAAATGTTGTATCTCAAGTGGGTGTTGTTACTTTTGATCTTATGAGAAGTGGTGTGATAAGAATGCCGGGGGAAACATCGAGTTAGAAACGATCTGATTATGGGATAAGGATGCAAGAGAACCCTCAAAATAAACGAGCCCGTCCGAATACTCGAAATTATGCCATGACCAGTTCGAACGTGAAACAAGAAGCTTATAAAGGGACACTACCGAAATGTGGAAAATGTAATCTTCATCATATGGGCGATTGTAAACCGGTAGTTTGTTACAAGTGTGGAAAAACTGGACATTATGCCTCCAGTTGTAGAACCCCCGCCAACAATGCAAACCGACCACAACAACCAACCCAACTACCTCGACCTCAATCAACAAACCCCACCCACCATGAACCTCCGTACCTGCTACGAATGTGGTAGTACGGATCATTTTCGGAGATACTGCCCCAAGCTGAACCAGGGTGCAGTGAGAAGGCATAACCAAGCACAAGCATCAACCTCCAACGCAGCTAGGGGACGCGCGTTTGTATTAGGATCGGGTGAAGCGCGTCATGATCCGAATGTGGTGACAGGTACATTCTTAGTTTCCGGTCAGTATGCTTCAGTTTTGTTTGATACGGGCGCCGATAGAAGTTTTGTATCTGTTAACTTCTTACCTTTAGAAAATATGTCGATTAGTGAACTAACAAAACCATATACTATAGAACTCGCTAACGGTAAGTCTATACTTGTTAACCGAATAGTCCGAAACTGTTCCCATATTCTAAACGACCACCCGTTTCTTATTGATTTACTTCCAGTGGAATTGTGAAGTTTCGATGTTATAGTCGGTATGGACTGGCTATCTAAGTATAAAGATGAAATTGTCTGTAAGGATAAGACTGTTAGGATACCTCTTCCGAATGATGAGGCTATGACTGTTCAAGGTGAGAAATCTGGTACTATGTTGCCTCTCGTATCCTAACTTAAGGCATTGAGATATTTACGCCAAGTTTGTACTTTATACTTGGCGAGTGAAATAGTTAGGGAACCAGAGGAAAAACGAATGGAAGACATCCCAGCGGTATATGAGTATTCAGATGTATTCCCCGATGAGTTGCCTGGTTTACCACCGACCCGACAAGTGGAATTCCGTATTGATTTGATACCGGAAGCAGCCCCCATTGCTAAGGCACCTTACCGACTTGCACCTTCTGAAATGCAAGAACTATCCAACCAATTGCAAGAATTGTTAGACAGGGGTTTTATCCGACCTAGTTACTCACCGTGGGGAGCACCAGTGTTATTTGTAAAGAAGAAAGATGGGAGTTTTCGAATGTGAATAGATACCCCTTACCTCGAATTGATGACTTGTTTGATCAGCTCCAGGGTGCGAAGTATTTTTCGAAAATTGAACTTAGATCGGGTTATCATCAAGTAAGAATTCAGGAAGAAGATATCCCAAAGACAGCATTTCGGACTCGGTATGGTCACTATGAATTTTTGGTTATGACGTTTGGGTTGACAAATGTACCCGCAGTGTTTATGGATCTTATGAACCGAGTTTGCAAACCCTACCTTCACAAGTACGTGATAGTGTTTATCGATGACATTTGATATATTCGAAAAGTAAAGAAGAACACGAACAGCATTTGCGGGTAATCTTGGAGTTATTGAGGCAAGAGAAATTATACACAAAGTTGTCCAAATGTGAATTCCGGTTACGAGAAGTACAGTTCTTAGGACACATTGTGAATCAACAAGGAATCCAAGTTGACCCCGGTAAAATTGAGGCCATTAAGAATTGGCAAGCTCCTAAATCGCCGAAAGAAATTCGCCAATTTTTGGGATTAGCCGGGTATTACCGACGATTTATTGAAAACTTTTCAAGTATTGCTCAACTAACCCTCCTAACTCAGAAAGATCGAACGTATGAATGGGGAGAAGAACACGAAATGGCCTTTCAAACATTAAAACAAAAGTTATGTGAAGCTCCAATATAAGTCTCCCAGATGGAACTGATGAATTGGTGGTCTATTGTGACCCATCTCGTAAAGGTTTAGGATGTGTACTGATGCAAAGAAAGAAAGTAATAGCATATGCTTCCCGACAATTAAAAGTACATGAAAAGAATTATACGACCCACGATTTGGAATTGGGAGCAGTTATCTTTGCATTGAAGATTTGAAGACATTACTTGTATGGCACCAAATGTACCATCTATACTGATCACAAAAGCCTACAACACATATTTGATCAGAAGGAGCTAAATATGAGACAAAGAAGATGGGTAGAACTGTTAAATGATTATGATTTTGAAATTAAATACCATCCGGGAAAGGCCAATATAGTAGCTGATGCTTTAAGTCGAAAGGACAGAGTTAAACCGTTGAGGGTACGAGCACTCGGAATGATTGTTCAAAGTAGCCTAATCGAACAAGTTCGTGTTGCACAAGACGAAGCCTTAAAAGCATATCAGATAGAAAAGGAAGAACTACACGGGAACAAAAAGAATTTTGAGAAGAAAATTGATGAAATATTCTATTATAAAAACCGGGTCTGGATTCCAACACTTCATAAACTCCGCGAGCTGATTCTTGATGAAGCACACAAATCCAAATATTCTATTCATCCAGGTACCGATAACATGTATAAAAAGATGTTAAGAAATTTTACTGGTGGCCTGGTATGAAAAAGGATGTAGCCTTGTATGTAAGTAAGTGTGTAACATGTGCAAGGGTGAAAACGGAATTTCAAAAACCCTCGGGAATGTTACAACAACCCGAAATCCCACAGTGGAAATGGGAACAAATAACCATGGATTTCGTAACACATCTACCCAAAACCTCCCGAGGACATAATGCAATTTGGGTAATTGTGGATCGATTAACCAAATCCGCAAACTTTTTCCCAATCCGTAACAATAACTCTACCGAAAAAATCGCCCAAATTTACATCGATGAAATTGTATCTCGACACGAAGTACCTCTTTCGATTATTTCCGATCGAGATAGTCACTTTACTTCACATTTCTGGCAAGCAGTACAAGAAGCTTTGGGAACCCGAATCGACCTATGTACGGCTTACCATCCCCAAACCGATGGTCAATACGAACGAACCATCCAAACCTTAGAAGATTTACTTCGTGCTTGTGTACTGGACTTTAAAGGGCATTGGGATCAACACCTCCCGCTCATTGAATTCTCTTACAATAATAGTTACCATAGCAGTATACGAGCAGCACCTTATGAAGCCTTATACGGGCGAAAATGTATATCACCACTTTGTTGGACAGAGGTGGGTGATACTCAAATATCAAGATCCGATTTGATTCGAGAAACAACCGATAAAATTTATAAGATTAAACGAAAGTAGATCACCACTTTGTTGGACAGAAGTGGGTGATACTCAAATATCAAGATCCGATTTGATTCGAGAAACAACGGATAAAATTTATAAGATTAAATGAAAGTTGAAAGCCGCCCGGGACCGACAGAAGAGTTATGCCGATATTCGTAGAAAACCGTTATCTTTTGAAATAGGCGACAAGGTGTTTTTAAAAGTACCGTCGTGGAAAGGAGTTATAAGTTTGGAAAGACCGGTAAATTAGCCCCGAGATACATTGGTCCTTTTGAGATTATTGCGAAAATTGGTCCCATAGCTTACCGATTAAAACTACCCTTAGAACTGAGCACTATTCACAATGTGTTTCACGTATCGAATCTAAAAAAGTGTTTGACTGAGGAAACGGCAATAGTACCACTGGAAGATGTTCAGATCAATGAAAAGCTCAACTTCATAGAGGAACCGGTAGAAATTGTGGACGGGAAAACCAAACAGTTACGACACAACAAAATATCTCTGGTAAAAGTTCGGTGGAATTCAAAACAAGGACCCGAATATACTTGGGAACGAAAGGACGAATTCTGAAAGAAATATCCACACCTGTTCCCTAAAAAGAAAACCAATGACACATTAAATTTCGAGGACGAAATTTCTAAACAGGAGGAGAATGTGACAATCGTGAAAAAACGAGGTATACTATATTCACTACGTAACAAGTAAACGATAAATAAGTTAATTCGTAGTGCTTAAACGAGTAACCGATCGAAACTAATTATGACCCGTATATATATACTGAGGGGTCATATACGAGTTGTAGATATATTGTAGAGGTTAACATATTGATATTTAGGCCCCAGTACATTTAAAACTCTTTAAACGAAAAAGGTTTTGTTTGTTGATACGCTATAAGTTAAACACAATCGTTAACATCAAAACAAGCATTGTAGCATCCGTTAAGCCAAAAAAGATTTATAAAACACTTATATGACATGTTCTAGGCAATCCGTGAAAATATTTTGGATTTTTACAACGAGTCAGTACGTTTTTCTTATTTTACAAAAAGAAGCTGAAAAACACTCGTTTTCGCGCTGGTTTTCGCACTCGAACTAGTTTTCTTGCGAAAAACCAAACCCGAACTAAATTTTGGACCGACGTTTACGTATGGCACAAATACCGAGGAACCATTGGGCCAAATAGGAGGCCCAATGGGCCCTTAATGTTTCCGGTCGCAACTTGGGGGGGGGGGCTTTTGATTAGCTTGTTAAATAAGCTAAGGAAAAAGATATTTTCTCATTCCAAACACCAACCAACTCAATATCCAGCTGATCATCATCATTTCTTGTTCAAAACCCTAAAGGTAAACATTAAATTCATGAAGATTTCAAGCTTGTTTAGTAAGATTTAAACATAGAAAATTAGTTCTTGATTAGTATTAAACATGTTTAACCATCCAAAGACCATAAAAATCAAGTAAAATCATGTATTGATTTTAAACATGTCTACAAAGCAGAAACATATTGATTTTTGGTCAAAAACACGGATTAGAACAAGAATACAACGTTTTTACGGTTTGAAAGTTCGGTTTGATACCTAAACCGATATCCTAGTTAACAAGGCTGTTCAATGGATGATTTATGCTTGGTTTGATGTTATATGATATGTAGATACACTGAGTTTGCAACCCGAGACCCGGAAAGTCGGTTAAGCTAGCAAAACTCATCGAAAATCGACAAGGTAAACCCGTAACACTCGTTTAAGGGTTGTTTAGTATTAGGTTGTGACGTGCTTGTTGTTAGCTTGTGAAAATTTTCAGGGACATTAGGGATCATATAAATGAGTCCCTGTTCAAATTTGGTAATTTTTTGATAAACGGAGAATAGTTGGTGAATTTATTTCCGTTTATGAGCGTTCATTTGGGAAAAATAGCTAACCATATTGAAAAATTATGAAATTTGGTTTTGGAGACTAATATGTGATGGTAAAATCACTGGTAAATATTCAGGATCATTGGAAATGTCTAAGTATGGTTTGCGCAATTATGATTTAACCGAATTTTAACAGCCAAAAAACGCACAAAAAGGCATTTTTTCAAAAGAGTTAGCATCTGGAGATTTTGCAGGGGCTATGTAATAACATTGAGGCCATTTGTAAAAATTATCGGATTTTTCGGAGGTCGTATGATATAAACGGGCCATTTATTACACAATTATATCCTATTAAATGAATTTTTATAAATAAGTAATTAATCATAAAATTTCTGAAAATAATTTTATTAAATTCTCCATATATTAATGTGTTTTTACTAAAATTTACATAATTTATATATAAGTACATATTTAGTTATGATTAATCAAAGATTTAAATTATTATTGTTTTAACGAAACCGGCAGTTTGATGTTTAACGGACTGACTGGTACGTCAAAATATCAAAAGTGGTCAAATATTTTATTTTTGGATAAAATTGATAAAAACGAACTTTTTACGAGAATTACGGACAATTCGGGTGGATTGTACGCGTCTTGTATAATCAAACCCGTGTGAAAACGGAAACGAACCTTGCGATCAATCCAGATACCGAAACCTTAAAATTCTTTTATAAATTAAATCATTTTATCAATCAATATGTTTACTTAGATTTTTATGATCTTACCTATTCCCGAAACGCGTAAACAATCAACTTGGCAAGGCTCGGAAAACGGTGAAACTGAGCCAAATCTGATTTTAAGTATTTCACAGTATACAACGTCACAATCTAAGACTATGGTCATGTTTTGGGCCTAACGGCTATAACCATACTAATTATACAGCCCAATTTGGTTTAAACATTGTACTAGTATTAACAGTACGATACCAATTATAGGATACGAGTTATAATCGAGGCATAACACTTATTGACGTATATTACTTCCTCGAACTACAATAAGGTGAGTTTCACGACCCCACTTTCTAAACTGTTTTACGAACTTTTGGGGTGGAAAGCATGTTTGCATATACTTATATACTTGAAAACGTGTGATGATGTGAATTATCTAAGTACTAACAATTGAAGTCCCCATAAACACAAGTGATTAACTTCGTGCCGGTGACGTGTGGATAGTACTATCGGTTTGACAAACCCAACTGACAGGGCCGGTGGGGTATGCCGGAACATGTTAACCCATTTGCACATTGTCATTTAAACTTATTACATACTGCTATGTGGTGTTAGACATAGTACATACTTGGGGCAAAGTGGCTGTTAAATGCCAACGGGAGTGCATGGGCAGTGGTGGCCATGTGTTTTAGCTCGTTTAGATTTCACTTGTGGCTTAGTATAGTACATCATACACATACATGTATACATACACACTGTAAAACTTTACGAACTCGTATACTGATTTCGTTGATACTCGTGAAACTTGAAACTCACCAACTAGACGTAGTTGACCCGTTTTTACATGCTTTTCAGGTAAGCCGAAGTTGGAATGATTTGCTTACGTGCTTGGTGTTAGAAGGAAAGTTGAATAGCTGTGAATAGATGCAAATACGTAGTAATGAATAAGAAGCCTGTGAACTGGTTATGTGATTTTCATCTAGTTTGTAAACTTAGTACCTACCAATGTAATATGATGTAAATTAGTTTGTTGAATTTTTTTATAAACAATGTGGTTGATACCAGTGTTATCTGTTACATTCCCGTATTACGCTTCCGCAACTACCTAGTCGGGGTGTGACAGCAATATACTATTTTTCCTAAAAATCAGCCTTTATCTTGAATGTAAACGTAACAACCACTTTGACCACGTGCTCCATCACTTTTACTGCGAAATAGGGGGTAGAACAGGTCTCTTAGCCGTTTCATCTGTCAAATATATTGTTATACACATGAAACAATCGTTAGTAAATAATAAGTACTGAGGATCCTTGATCCTGAGGGGATCCGACTAAGGATCACTAATCCAAGAACTTAAGCCAGGATAACATATCCATAGTGTCAAATTTCTGTGCACTAACAATGACTATGATTATGATGCAGATCAATCAGATGGTGGAGAACAAGATTATGATGTCAATAACGTGATTGTTGAGATGGAGATTATTGAGCCTTTGAGTAAGGAGGAGCGAGAGGCTGATGTGAATGTGGTTGATAATGAAAATGCTGTTAAATCTATTGATAAAGAGATGAAAGACCACTTGGCTGATATTGATAATTTTCCCAGTGAACTAGAAGTGGTGAGGGAAACTGGTGAGGAAAGAAGGAAGGCTAAGGGAAAGTCAATTGTTGAAAATGAAGAGCAATTGCAACCCCTAAAAACTCTAAATGAAAAATCTATTGATAACATCTTGGTTGTTGATAAAAATGCTGAATTAGTTGCCAAAAGGTATGATGATATCTTGGACGAGATGGTACAAAATGAGAGGATTACAAGATTTCTGACCGATCAAGAACTTGAACATCAGAAAATCTTATTGGAGGAAGCTGAGTTGATAAAAATCTGAATGAAGAAAGGGAGGTTGATCAAGAGATGATTGAGACTTTTATGCTTTAAAAAAGAGTGGAAGAAGTTGACAACACTCTTGCCCTAGTGATATACAATTTTACACAAGCTGGAAGCACAATACCAAAACCAGCCACTGTTGAACCATAAATGATTTATGATGAAAGACAATTGGTTCCTGATGAAGTTGGAGAGTCTGTCACTCGAATTCTATCTACACAATACGTGAAGTTAGCGGAGGAAGACTTAAAGAAAAATCCAGAAGAATGGGATCCTAAAACATGGGGAAAGTATGATAAGAAGTATGTAAGGAGGAGCTAGAGTGCAGGCCATCATAAAAGGACTGAATATGTTGTGGAAAGTCCAAAGGTGATGGAAAGTCCTACTAAGGCTGATACTAAAAAGACTAAATATATTGTTGAAAGTCCAAAGGAGATGAGAAGTCCTGTTAAGGCTGTCCCATTGCAAACCATTTTGCCTGACGATGTACATACTGAGCATGAGGTTAATAAACCAAGAATTGAAGCTCTAGAGGACTTATCCAACAATGGTGTTGATAAAACTGTTGTTACTTCCGATGTGACAATGACTGATGAGTTGGAGAATGCATGTATTACACCTTTTGAGGTTGTGAAGAAGGATGAGTTAGAGAGGATAAAGAGGAAAATAAATCAGAGTGAAAAGCTTGAAAGATTATTCAACAAATATGGTGGAAAATGTAAGTATTTGATTGACCGTGGAGTATCAATTGAGATTGTGGACAGTCTTTCAAAGGAACAAGGTGAAACTCATTTTAGAAGAATCTCAAGGAAAGAAAATTTTGAAAAAACTACAAAGAGACCAAGAGTTGTTACTCTGGCTAAGAAGGAGAAGGATCAGATGCAGAAGTTGTGGGAGAATGAACAAGTTACTCTGTTTGATATGTTGATGGAAGGTAGGGGCAAAGGTGATGAAACAAAAGGGCAGATCAGGGAAGAAAAGTTGTCAATGTATGAGGCTGAAAAGAGTAAATCATTAAAGGTTCCTTCTATGGTTTTTGTGAAAGAAGAACCTGTGGAACATGTAGAGCCATGGGATGATGAGAACAGGATCAAGACCCCTAAAAGGATTGATGCTTGGAAAAGGGATGGATGAGTATTTGATAACCTTGGTAAAAGTCAACTTAAGGAATTATTTTATGAACAAAAAGTTGAATGGGAAAGACTGGAGGCTGAACAGAGGAAACTTTTACAGTTCCAGTGTGGACCAAGGGTTGGACGAATTGAAGATCAAAGGTCTGTCCCTGCAGGTCCACCTGATGATAAGTTAATGGGGATGGTTACCACTATGACAAAAGAGGGTGAAAGCTACTTGGAATTGATTTTTCTGCCAAGGGAGAAGATAGTTGGGCTATTTGAAAAGAAACATGGGCATGTGTGGGTCCCTGTCACAAAGAAGAAACATACTTCTAGACCCTCAGCTGTAAGTGTCCCAATCCCAACCACAAGAGCCACACACTAGAGACAACAAAGGCCACCATCTGATGTGGACCTACCTAAGATGCTCTTCTTTGATACTAATACTGAATCTTTAAAAGTGGTTATGAAAAGTGGAGATTTGAGGGAAATTGTTTTTAAGGATTACTTTATAGAGTTCAAGAAGGAGCAGCTGGCTGAGATGGCAACCATGAATTTGTGTGATTATCATAACAGACACAGGTTTGCTAGAAGACAACAAAATGAACTATCTAAGCACCTCAGGAATGAAGCCAGGAAAGGGTTCCACGTGCTAAACAAGAAAAGGAAATTGGAACTATCTGAGTATGAGAGGAATAAAAGGGTTAAGAAGATGAGGGAGATGAGGTATATTGAAGAAACTTACAAGTCAATGACCAAATCTAAAAACCCTCTTGCAAATATGATGGAATGTATCAGTATGAGGCGGCAGATGACAAGGCCAAATTATGAAGTCCAGTGAAATGGACGGATTGCAAGCATTGACTTTGAAGATAAAGATGGATCCTTCATTCTTAGAAACTCTGATGGACTGGCCTTGGGCATCATCAAAGAGGACACGGATTTAGAATTTCTGCATGTGGAGGACCTCGAGGATATAATTAGATGGACTCTGCCCTCTAAGCATCCTAACCACAGTCAGTTATTCATTTTTAAAGAAAGTGTCACTGCTGTAAAGTTGGATAGAAGGATGGAAGCCTCAAGCTCCAAAAGATGAGATTATTTATGTAACACCCCGCAACCGCAGCGGAAACGTAAACGGGATCCGACAGACACCTCTGATATCAACCACATTGTTTATAAAGAAAACTGAATGCATTAATATACTTCAAAATTACATTATCTCATCTTTCATTACCGTCTAGGTGATACACACATCATACAATACGATTCGTAATTCTATCTGTTTTAATGTATCCTAACATCCCGCACAAAAATTTTACACACATCAAGCACTTAGTACGTAAGCAATCACTTCATCTAATTTGTACATGAAAAGCATGTGAGAAAACGGGTCAACTACGAATAGTTGGTGAGTTTCACTAATTTAAATAAACCATGACAAATCATTATAGTAATCATAAATAAGCGATGTAATTATGCTGAGCCCACAAGTGAAAAACTCTGTTAACCCCGAAATATATCAAATAACCCCTGGGGACACTGTTAACCCAGAAACACTTCCAATAACCTCTGGGGACACTGTTAACCCAGAAACACTTCCAATAACCTCTGGGGACACTGTTAACCCAGAATTACATATAATAACCTCTGGGGACACTGTTAACCCAGAAACATACTTAATAACCTCTGGGGACACTGTTAACCCTGAAACACTGTTTCGGGCCTTACAATATTAACAACTCAAACAATTACCATTTTCATACATTACCGTACGATTCCCGTACAATAAACATTATATAAATACATTCATTTCCATGCGTTCAGCATGTACTTAATCATTTTGATAGAAACATGCTTTCCGCCCCGGGAAAATATTTAAAACATTTCAGTAAAAAGGGGCTCGTGAAACTCACCTTAGCACATGCAAGCAGGTAACAACAATCATTATCAATTAACACGTCCAATCTGTAATATGATCCCTACGATCGTTATTATACAATTATTGTTTATATAATCTTTAACCTTATCAATCGGTACATCTGGGGACACTGTTAACCCAGGACTGTACCTGTTCCGGGGGCAATGTTAACCCAGAAATACTTCTCCGGACTCAGATTGTGATGTCGTTTAGAGTTCCATGGTCACAATTTCTATTAGTCGTTTTCTCGTTTTGCGTGCCTAGCACGAATATCCGTTTTATGTTTCAAAAATGAGTTTGGTCACACACGACTCGAAAATAGTGGTTGTCTGATAATTTAATTTAAAATGTGAAATTATAGCTCGGTTTAGACGTCCCGATTGGCCGCGGGACCCGTTTCCGTCTTTGGCGTACCGGAAACTGTTAAATCGGTTAAAAATACCCAAATCATTCGAGTTATTTTCGGATGATTCATTTTTACTTGTTTAACTCAATTATATGAAAATAGTCCATTTTTAAGGTTTTTATACACCAGTCAGCTCGCTTAAGCGAACTTCACCGGTTTACGCGTTTTAACTTTAAAAGTTTGATAATTAGCACGATTAATTATCCGTTTACTCTTGGATCTTGAAATTTTGGACAAATCACTTTTTAATAGTGGGGAATTTTATAAAAATATTTCCAGAATTAATTCTTATATTTGAAATTTATTTATCTATTTTTAAACACCATTTAAACACTAAATATGTCGTAAATACCAAACGACCTTAAAAAATTCCCAAATTTTTACTGGATGTCCCCTGCCATCCCCATAGTCCCCTGTAATTTTTCCAGAACCAAAATCTTCTTTTACATGCCCTTTTTCCAAAACCGAGCTAGAAATCCCTAGAACTCGTTTAACCAAAAAGCCTACATAGACTTCTCCAACGGACCTAAAATTTTGTGTGTGACTTATACATGATATAAACTGCTTATCTGAAATTTTCCAGAATTTTTCATGATATTTAACTATTTTTCACCATTTTTGGCCTAAACCGAGTATTAAATTCACCAAATATTCATCCTTTATCCAAAAATTACCAAATATTCACAAAACTCATATTTTCATGTGTTTAACACCTCTGTAAAATTTCATGACCTAACTCTAAAGCATCAACAATCTGTCTAAATTTCCCATAACCGAATATACCTTTCGTTTTCCGCCACTACAAGCTACAAACTCATCTTTCCGCCTTATCCACCACTAAATACAGAGCCTACAAACAACATACCACAATACCAAGCAAGTTACACTCACGATCAAGCCATTTCTTTCATGGTTACGGTTATGATACTAAAACAAAGATTTAACCGTAAAAATTCGTTTTTGATTCATTTAACTCCTTTCTTGGACCAAGATTCCTTGTATAACCCGTATACATCACTTGATCATGCAAGAATCGGTTTTCATCTTTGAAACCTCATTTTCTTGCAAACAAACTCAAGAAACGAAGATGGAAACGTATATAATTCGATCTTTACCTTGGTTTTTCTTGTTAAAAGTCTCGGTTTTTGATCAAGGAGTATAGAGGATTTGATGAGGTTTGTGGATTGTTGATTGAAAAAAGAAAAAAAAGAAAATGAAGGCCATGGGAGGCCGATCGGAACCCATAAGGGTGGGGTGGGACCCACAAATTCATTCTTGGCCACTCATTTGGATTTCCGTAATCTGGATAATGTTTTGGATAATCTGATTCAGTTCGTTTCTCGGTTAAACGTTTAATTCGGCTTAAAACGAGGCTAAAACGGTTGTTTTTCGGCTAAAAAATGAAATTTATTTAAAACCGATTTAAAAACTTAAACCATGACATTTATTAACTTAAAACGTCATACTATTAGTTATTACGCATCTTTTTCGGCTTGATCGATCGTCTCTTGCTCGGTTTGGTGTTAAAGGTTTCGTTTATCGTACCGACGTACCAATAAATCGAAATCCTTTTCCTGTGCTATAATTCACTTATCCCGTAACCTTAATACTTCGTAAACCTTACTAAACATCATATATTTCGTCTATAATGTAATACTCGATTCATTCGGGTTTCAATAACTATCGATCGTTTGATCGCATATTCAATACGGTGAATTATATATTCACGTACAATCAATACTATGAACCATGTATTCTCGAATAATTACCATGGTAACTCCTGTCCCCGACATTACATATGACGTAACTAACGTCTACCGGTTAGGGTATACCTGGTTTCGTCGGAATCGTTACATTCTCCCCCCGTTAAGAAATTTCGTCCTCGAAATTTTACACGCCCACAATCTCCCTTCGAGAGAAAGGTGGGGGGTTTTTCCTTCAGAATTCACCCTCGCGTTACCAAGTATAATCTGGTCCTCGCTGTGAATTTCCACTTAATCTTAATTAATAACGCTTGGTATGTCCAAACTGTTTAGTTTTCCTGTCTAATATCTTTACGGAATTAATTATGATATCAAGCATGTCCTCTATGAGTACCTCTATTACTAGTACTCTCGTTGCCTCATCGCTTAGGCACGTTTCAATCCGTATACATGGCAAAATATCATGTATAGTTACTTAGCCCCTGGAGTACTTTAATTGATAGACTAAATGACCAACCATGGAGATAGTTCTCATGGGGTCCAATATATTAAGAAGCTATTTTTGGTTTTGCCAAACCTCATATCACCTCTCTCTAAGGTGATGCCTTAAAATGCCTTGTCACCTCTATTTAGTGACAATGGTTTCCTTTGAACGTTGACATAAATCCTTTGCCAATCCTCGCGCTACTTTCGACTTCTCTTAAACATTATAAACCCGATTGGTTGTTTCTCGGATCAATTCAAATCTTATGGCTCGATCGACGCTCATTTTCAATTTAACTAATTGGTGATAACTACTTCACCCATAGAAAGCTTCAAGCTCTTGATGCTTCCTTCCCCTCCTTCCAATAATGAAAGTAGGATGACTATTTCGATCTGAGATCATTGAAAAGGGTACTCCACGACGAGTTACAATTTCAACATCATGAATTTGGGCGAGAATTCATTGTGGCAATCGTCATAGATTGGGATGAAATGCGAGGACTGGTTAATCGATCCGCGATTACCTAATTTACCTCATGCCTTTGATATATCATGGGAATTTGCGTCCCGAAATCTATTGTAATTTACTCCCACTATCATTGGCAAATTTTTCTGTCGTTGTGGCGTTCCCTAGGGTTTTCGGTGTGCAGCCTTATCTCTTGCATAACTCAGTATTCACCAACACACGTGACCATATCTTTCTCCAAACTCCACCATTAATAAAAATCCTTTCAGATGCCCGTATCATCAATAGTCAAATCCGATACCGGGTGTATGGATTATTTCGATCTATGCGCTTCGTCAATGAATTATTCACGAAGGTCATGGAGAGTCGGGATCCAAACCCAATTTTTGAAGTAGAGAATTTCGTCCACGCGTTGTTCGAAATTCTTCTCATTGCCGTAAAGTTCCTCCTTTTCCAATTGTCCCTCTTTCAACGCCTCACGTTGAGCGACTCGACTCAGATCCGAAAAGTTCGACTGGACTATCATCCCCAATGCCCTCATTCGCAATGGCTTAACCCGATCTTTCCTACTCAAGGCCTCGGTTACGACGTTAGCCTTGCCGGGTGGTAACGGATGTCACAGTCATAATTGTTTAACAACTCAACCCATCTTCGTTGCCTCATATTTAGTTCTTTCTGATCGAATATGTGATGCAAACTTTGATGATCGGTGAAGATGGTGCACTTCTTATCATAGAGACAATGTCTCCACATTTTAAGTGCATAGATAACCCCTCCCAGTTCTAAGTCGTGAGTAGTGTAATTTTACTCGTGTACTTTTAACTGTCGGGAAGCATAGACTATAACCTTAACATACTGCGTCAACACGCATTCTAACCCTTTACGCGATGCGTCACAATACGCGGCAAAACCATCGTCTCCATCGAGGGGACTTAAAATCGGCGCTTGGCACAATTTTAATGGTTTCTATCTTATTTGGATCTTTGTGAAATATTTGTTGCTTTACAACATGACCAAGGAATTATGCCTTCTTTATTCAAAATCACATTTCGAAAACTTCGCGTACAGCTCCTCTTGCTTTAACATTTCCACAATTTTCTTAACCGTCGTTCGTGCTCTTCTTTACGTTGCAAATATATCAAAATATCATCATGAATGCTATGACAAATTTGTCAAAATAAAGTTTACAGACTCGGTTCATGAGTTCCATGAATACTGCTGGCGCATTTGTTAGCCCGAAAGGCATAACTAAGAATTCATAATGGCCGTAGCGAGTTCGAAACGCTATTGTTGCAACGTCCTCCTCTCGGATTTCTCATTTGGTGATAACTATATCTAAGATCAATTTTCTAAAAATAAATGCCCCTTGCAGTTGATTAAACAGATCGTTCACTTCTAAGAAGTGAGCACCTACTCTTGATCGTCACTTTATTCAATTCTCTCTAATCAATACATATCCTAACACTTTCGTCTTTTATTTCCCAATTAACACTGGTGCACCCCATGGTGACTAACTAGGTCGTATAAAACCTTCATCCATTAATTCTTGCATTTCAGTTGGCGCAAGTCGGTAAGGTGCTTTAGCAACAGGGCCAGCTTGAGGTATTAAATCGATTCTAAATTCGACTTGTCGGGTTGGCGGTAATCCAGGAAGTTCTTCTGGGAAGAACTTGTGGACTTTCGCGTACCATCGGGATATCTTCTATATGTTATCTTTTAAATACTTTGGCAATCGCGTTTGTTAAATACACCACGTCTTCTTGTCGTAAATATTATAGCATCTCAAGATGAGACTAGAGTGGTAACATAATACCGTACACTTTTCTCTGTATCTAATCGCTTCATCGTCCGAAGGAGAGCTTCTAATCATCTTCTTTTCATATTTGATTTCAGCTTCATGTTGAGTTAGCCAATCCATGTTAACTATTACGTCAAAACTTCTTAACTTTACTGGTCGTAGGTCAATAAGGAAAGGATTAATCGTTCCGAATAATAGGGCAATTCCGAACAATTTAGTTAACCATTAGGGATTCACCGTTAGCGATTCTACAATATAGGGTTCTATAGTTTCACTAATCGGTATCTTTCCAAATGATAGGAGGTTAACAGGAACTAACTTCTATCGACGACCGTAAAAATATCGTTGAAGCCCATTGATTTAAAACTACAACGTACTTAATACCACCTTTGGTTCATGACGTGCTTTATTCGAATTACTCACAAAGGCACGGCTCCTTGCTTGATCAGAGGTTGATGCTTGTCATGAGGTTCGTCTTCCAACGATACCTTGGTTCACTTTGGGCAATTTCTCTTGAAACGTTCTGTACTGCCACATTCCTAACAAGTACAACTGTTTGGCATATTTTGATTTCTTTGGATGGATTGTTATTGAAGTTGTTGGGTTCGGAGTGGTTGTACCCGAATGGGTTGGGGGTTGCTGGTTCACATGGCTTCAATTGGTTCTACAATTAAGGCACTACGTCCATCTTTACCACACCCGTGGCCTACTATCACTCGACATTCTTCTTCCTGCCGATGACCATATTTTTCACATTCAGGGAAGGACCCTTCATGCGGTTCATGTTTTCACACCAGAACTAGTCTTTGTATAATTCTGGGTTGTAGGACGTGCCTACTTATTCAAAAGTCTATCTTGCACTATACCTTTATCACTTCTCTTCCTTATTACTCGACGTCTCACCTAACGTCCTTCCAGTCCGCTTCCCATAGAGTCAAATATATCAATGCTGGCTTGTGACACAACCCTTCCAAAGGTTGTATATTTTACAGGATTGACTATGCTCCTTATCGATAGAGTTAGTCCCCAATATTGCGCTTACTTCGCTTAGTTTCAGGAGTAATTAGCCATGTTACCAGACTTGACAATTCCTTCAAACGATTAGCGTTTTCTAAGTGATTAGCATACAACATTTCTGTCTTCCATAGCTCAGTTCCCAATATTGAACTTAATTACTCGAATAAAAGTGCTCTAGCAAAAGAATTTTAAATCCTGACCATATCATCTGAGCAATAATTTTCTAACTATAATTTTGTACCATCGTGTTCCATCACGATACAACATAATCTACCAACATATCTGTAGCATAATTCACTACACAATGTTCTAGACTCATACCAATATCCTTAACCATTTCGATCTTTTCTATCCACTCGCTAATCTATTCCTCCTTTTACCATCAGTAACTATTAATAATTTCCTTAACACAATCAACAGACATATCCTTCATACCGGATCTAATTCATTACGACTACTATTCATGTTTAGTTTATAACTAATACTTGTAGTCATAATAGTATTCGGTGGAACATTATCACTTTTAGTAATACCACCAAGAATTGAAATATTCGTATTCATGTGATTGCTCGATCTACAATCTTGCGATCACATTTGCATCAACACTAGTAGTGATCTATGATACGACATTCGGTATCATCATCTGCTATCTTTGACCAATCAACTGAATCATATCTATCTCCATCATTGGAGTTACTCTTTTTATGTCATTCTGCCGTACTCATCCCGTACGCAGTAATCAATACTAATCTCACCGTATAACTCGTTACCAGCTCAATCATGACAGCAGGTACACATACACACCAAATATTATCATACATATTACACATATCAGTATCTAATATATATGTCCCACAAATATAATAATATATGGACTTAACCTGACGTCGGTTAACGTTTTAATATGTTTCATAACCCTTGTCACCAACTGACATATAGATCTTTCTCAATAAGGATTAATGTTTAACATACTTGATTTCAATATCCTTCTGCATATCAGCAAAACCGATACATGCTCACTGTGAGCACCAAACGATTACGTACCACGGAGTTATAATATCCGTGTCTATTCGTATATCCGGCATACACAGTATACCACCTACGAACGAACAACCAACTATGCTATATTGATTCCAACACTTCTTTGTGTATAGGTAATCATTCTTTTCGAGCATACATGGGTGTAGACATCTAACGAATGTAAGGATAACATAGGGAGTTGCAAGGTTCAAGGTAATTGCGCAACATGGGTTGCCTTCAAATATTATTAATTACTATTATGGGAAACTCTACACTTGCTCAGTCAATGTCCTCAGGCGTTCTAGGTTTCTAAAATCAGTAATTCTCGATCTGGAGGTGGTATGACTCATATGTTTGAGAGTGAGCAATACATATATATATATTTCAATATATTATTTTATTTTACTTTATTTATTTACTCCTTTACCTTAATGGAATAAGAATGGGTTCAGGTACAGGTCCATCCGTACGTGAGGGTCGATGGTTCGGGTGAACATAGGGGGTTATTAGAATATACGGTACCGGTGTTGGTAGGGTATGAGATTTATCAATTTTGGTTGGGAGTGACGGTTACTAGATATTTCTGGTTAATGTCACACGGGAGGTCTAACTTGGTGCTATCATAGCTGTGACCCGATAAGTCAGACTTATCATCAACCGATGCTCTAAGAATTCCAGCATCCTCGGTACATTTACTATTTCATCCCCCGGTTTCCTTATCCGGGTCCCATTTCTCAATACATGTACCCACAAGATATGTACACACATATATATACACATTAGCACATATAAATAATATCATATACTTTACACATATGTTGTCATTTTTACCTATTAATGTCCCCAGTGACTTCCCCTGAATTCCGTCGTGTGGACAAGTCTGTTATTATGTTCCGTACCATAATAACTGACTTGTCCATTCAAGTTCATCCAAATCCCGTCACTATATATTATTAGTTGATATTCAGATCCTATAATACTTGAGCTACTGGTTATATTTTAGGTATCTTTTAAAGACATCCTCATTCTTTTATAACCAATGGCTCTGATACCAAGTTCTGTAACACCCCGCAACCGCAGCGGAAACGTAAACGGGATGCGACAGACACCTCTGATATCAACCACATTGTTTATAAAGAAAACTGAATGCATTAATATACTTCAAAATTACATTATCTCATCTTTCATTACCGTCTAGGTGATACACACATCATACAATACGATTCGTAATTCTATCTGTTTTAATGTATCCTAACATCCCGCACACAAATCTTACACACATCAAGCACTTAGCACGTAAGCAATCACTTCATCTAATTTGTACCTGAAAAGCATGTGAGAAAACGGGTCAACTACGAATAGTTGGTGAGTTTCACTAATTTAAATAAACCATGACAAATCATTATAGTAATCATAAATAAGTGATGTAATTATGCTGAGCCCACAAGTGAAAAACTCTGTTAACCCCGAAATATATCAAATAACCCCTTGGGACACTGTTAACCCAGAAACACTTCCAATAACCTCTGGGGACACTGTTAACCAAGAACACCATTTAATAACCTCTGGGGACACTGTTAACCCAGAATTACATATAATAACCTCTGGGACACTGTTAACCCAGAAACATACTTAATAACCTCTGGGGACACTGTTAACCCTGAAACAATGTTTCGGGCCTTACAATATTAACAACTCAAACAATTACCATTTTCATACATTACCGTACGATTCCCGTACAATAAACATTATATAAATACATTCATTTCCATGCGTTCAGCATGTACTTAATCATTTTGATAGAAACATGATTTCCGCCCCGGGAAAGTATTTAAAACATTTCAGTAAAAAGGGGCTTGTGAAACTCACCTTAGCACATGCAAGCAGGTAACAACAATCATTATTAATTAACACGTCCAATCTGTAATTTGATCCCTACGATCGTTATTATACAATTATTGTTTATATAATCTTTAACCTTATAAATCGGTACATCTGGGGACACTGTTAACCCAGGACTGTACCTGTTCCGGGGGCAATGTTAACCCAGAAATATTTCTCCGGACTCAGATTGTGATGTCGTTTAGAGTTCCATGGTCACAATTTCTATTAGTCGTTTTCTCGTTTTGCGTGCCTAGCACGAATATCCGTTTTATGTTTCAAAAATGAGTTTGGTCACACACGACTCGAAAATAGTGGTTGTCTGATAATTTAATTTAAAATGTGAAATTATAGCTCGGTTTAGACGTCCCGATTGGCCGCGGGACCCGTTTCCGTCTTTGGCGTACCGGAAACTGTTAAATCGGTTAAAAATACCCAAATCATTCGACTTATTTTCGGATGATTCATTTTTACTTGTTTAACTCAATTATATGAAAATAGTCCATTTTTAAGGTTTTTATACACCAGTCAGCTCGCTTAAGCGAACTTCACCGGTTTACGCGTTTTAACTTTAAAAGTTTGATAATTAGCACGATTAATTATCCGTTTACTCTCGGATCTTGAAATTTTGCACAAATCACTTTTTAATAGTTGGGAATTTCATAAAAATATTTCCAGAATTAATTCTTATATTTAAAATTTATTTATCTATTTTTAAACACCATTTAAACACTAAATATGTCGTAAATAACAAACGACCTTAAAAAAATCCCAAATTTTTCCTGGATGTCCCCTGCCATCCCCATAGTCCCCTGTAATTTTTCCAGAACCAAAATTGTCTTTTACATGCCCTTTTTCCAAAACCGAGCTAGAAATCCCTAGAACTCGTTTAACCAAAAAGCCTACTTAGACTTCTCCAACGGACCTAAAATTTTGTGTGTGACTTATACATGATATAAAAAGCTTATCTGAAATTGTTCAGAATTTTTCATGATATTTAACTATTTTTCACCATTTTTGGCCAAAACCGAGCATTAAATTCACCAAATATTCATCCTTTATCCAAAAATTACCAAAAATTCACAGAACTCTTATTTTCATGTGTTTAACACCTCTGTAAAATTTCATGACCTAACTCTAAAGCATCAACAATCTGTCCAAATTTCCCATAACCGAACATAACAGAATATACCTTTCGTTTTCCGCCACTACAAGCTACAAACTCATCTTTCCGCCTTATCTACCACTAAATACAGAGCCTACAAACAACATACCACAATACCAAGAAAGTTACACTCACGATTAAGCCATTTCTTTCATGGTTACGGTTATGATACTAAAACAAAGATTTAACCGTAAAAATTCGTTTTTGATTCATTTAACTCCTTTCTTGGACCAAGATCCCTTGTATAACCCGTATACATCACTTGATCATGCAAGAATCGGTTTTCATCTTTGAAACCTCATTTTCTTGCAAACAAACTCAAGAAACGAAGATGGAAACGTATATAATTCGATCTTTACCTTGGTTTTTCTTGTTAAAAGTCTCGGTTTTTGATCAAGGAGTTGAGAGGATTTGATGAGGTTTGTGGATTGTGTTGGAATTACGTATGCCCGAGACACATACTTATACTAATGTGGCTAACTGTGTTTGATCCAAGTCGGGTCATACCCAATAACAAGCTAGACGACACCAAATGTATTCTTTTAATGAGTTGGTCATTTAAATGAATACCGAACACTACGTGTTTAGAAAATTGGTTTTCTAAACAAACACAGTTGAGGATTTAAATAAATTATCTGGGTAATTTGTTTATATAAATTAATTATTTAATTGGTTAAATAATTATGTAAATGCATGTACATTTTATAAAATAAGTTTTATAAAATAATTAGGAGATGTTTTAAATGGTTAAAACAAAAACACAAAAAAAAAAAAAAAAAAAAAAAAAAAAAAGGTAAAACCGGCCACCCATGTGGGTGGTAGTTTTGTCCAAACATATTTTGTCCTTTTGTGTTGACAACCTCCATATAGACCTCCAATCAAAAGACATGCAAATTAATCCTCTTTTTGTTATTTTTGAATTCAAGTGAGTTGAAAGAAAAATAACAAAAACTCTCTCTTCCTCCTCCAAAAACTCACGGCCAAAGAGGGGATTTTGGGAGAGCTTGGTGAGCTTGTTTAAGTGTTCTTAAATCCTAGCAATCACTTGGTGTTGTCACAAAAGCTTGGGGTATCACTATCTTGAGGTCTTCTTCTTTGGAGGCTTGCCATTCATCCAACATCATCTTCAACATCTTACTTATTCTTCTAAAGGTAGAAGAAGGTACAATTTACATTTTGTGAGCATATTGTTCTTGTAATTTTGATCCTTGTTCATTGGGTTTTAGTATTAACATATTGGTATGTCCATAACAAGATTTAAAATCTTAGCTTCCGTTGTGTTTTTCTAGTTAAATATGGTTAACTTGACTTTGATAAACTTGTATAAAACCCAACAATGGCATCAAGAGCCGGTTACAAGGACTTATGCTCCTTGCATGTTCATAGATTTCGGGTTTTTCATGGGTGAAAAAGGGGTCCGAAATTTTGGTGGATTTTACCCCATGGTTTTGTAAGATCTTGACATGCATGCAAAGATCTTAGGAAACCATTATTAACATTTGGATGTTGAAAATAAAAAAAAAAAATAAAAAAATAAAAAAATTGGGCCGTAGCCTCTTGGGGGGGGGGGCCGTTTTTTTTTGGGTACTTGGGCATTGGTTGCTTAGGTTGCATGCTTAGAACATTTGGTATGTTTGATTGTGTCATAACCGAAACCTAGACCTTGGATGTGTTGTTTGTGTATGTTGATTATGTTTATTATTCAATATGGTTGTAATAATTCATAATCTTAGGCTTGTGTAATTTATTTATTCATAAATTGGTTTGTAATAAATAGATTAGTTGCATTTTCCTTTTTTTTAGAAAAATATGTATTAGGATACATTTTGTAAAAAAAAAAATTTTGAAGATGCAAGAATTGGTGGATTTGGGCCTTGGACCGAAATTTTGGGCTTGTTGGGCCTCACCGGCCCATCATGGGATTCAAGCCCATTAGGCCCATAAATTTCACTCTTGGGCCCAAGAAGACTTTTGGAAGTTTGGAGCCCATTAACAAGCCCAACAAGAACACAACAACTTGGAGAGGATACTTGAAGCATTTGGATGCAAGATCAAGTGGGAGTCAACATTCCATCCTTGTGTCATGTTTTGTCCCTTAGGTGTAACCTATGACCTATACTTGTTTCGGCTAACAAGTATGGTCAAATTTAGCGGTTTTCGGTTATGACTATATTTTGCATGTGTATGCTTGGTTGTTTGTTTTACTTTATGTAATGTGTGGTTGATAGATATTAGGATATCCAAACCGTCACATAGGAAGGACAACAAGCATAAAACGGGTTCTAATATATATTTGGTAATATCACGTCAATTAGTTTAATTAAATGGGTTTATTAAAACTAAGCGATTACTCACATATAATAAAATTGGTTTTATTATAACTTGGACCTTGAAAATTGGTTTTCAAAATCGCCATATTACTAAATGCATGTTAGGATATGGCATAATGTTTTTCAAACTAGAATATTGGAAAACTTAAAAATCCCTTTTTCATAATTACCAAGGAAACAAGTCTAACACCATCCTTTTGTAAGACACTTAACGTATTAGGAAACTTTAAATGGGATAAAGGTCACCTAACCATTTTAGAGCAAACTAATATACTTAAGGTAATATTAACATAATTGTGGGATAAAGGTCACCTAACCACTTGTATGTTAATCTTACATGTTTATACAAGTAGGACGACTTGAATTGGAAACCATGTGATAAAGGTCACCTAAGCAAAAGGGTCCAATGGTGTTGATGGGATAAACATGCCAACACGAAATAAGGATTTCGAATGGTCCCATACCTCTAGAAGTTGCAAAGGGTTGCAATTGTCAAGGTTGACTACCTTGTTAAATCAAATAACGGGATAAAGGTCACCTAACCGAAATTTGATTTATCGTTGGATTCTAGAATTTAATTATTATTTTAAAATTTGGAATAAAAGGGTATTAATAATTAAATTGTTTATAATACTAAAATAGAACTTTGTTAAATTTTGTAGATGGCCGCTAACAATGCAAACACCTCTACCCATAACACCCGTAACCTATCCTTAAGAACCATCCTTGAAAAGGATCGTCTAAACCATAATAACTTTATGGATTGGTATCGCAACTTGAGAATAGTTCTCAAGCAAGAAGAGATATCATATGTCTTAGACGATCCCATTCCCGACGAGCCTAACGTGGAAGATGAAGAGGCTTATAACGATTGGGTCAAGTACACCAAAGATTCGGTGCAAGCCTCTTGCCTCATGTTAGGGACTATGATTCCCGAAATCCAAAAGGATTTCGAGCATCATGGGGCATACGACATGATAACTCAATTGAAGGAAATGTTCCTTCAACAAGCTAGAGCGGAACGTTTCGAAACGGTTCGAGCGTTTCATGCATGTCGTATGGAGGAAACCCAAAGCGTCTCATCTTATGTCCTAAAGATGAAAAGCTACATTGAAAAGCTTCGTAGGTTGAATTGTCCCGTCTCTAATGAGTTGGCTACGGATTTGATCCTCAACTCTTTGACCAAAAGGTTTGAAACCTTTGTCATGAACTATAACATGAATGGGTGGGACAAAAGCATTGGTGAGCTTCACGCAATGCTAAGAACGGCCGAAGCGGGAATGGGTAAAAGGGTTTTACCCGTTCTAACAATCAATGAAGGCAAAAGGGGACATAACTCCAACCCCAAAGCAAGTGTTGCTAAGGGCAAGGGCCACGTCCAAGGAAAGGGAAAGAGGAAAGCCATCACACCCATCAAACCGAAGGAAAAGAAGCAAAAGGTTGCGGCGCAAGATCCATGCTTTGAGTGTGGAGAGATAGGTCATTGGAAAAGGAATTGTCCGACCTATCTCAATGCATTAAAAGATAAGAGGGATGCGGGGCATACCTCAGGTATTATCTTTACTATATATGTTGAACTAAATGTTATTTCTTCAAATACATGGGTACTTGATACCGGATGTGGAACTCACATTTGCAATTTGTTGCAGGGGTTCAAAAGAAATAAACAACTCAACAAAGGGGACATTAGTCTCTTTATGGGCAATGGAGCAAGAGTTGAAGTCCAAGCTCAAGGAGACTACTTGTTAAAGCTTCCAAGTGGTTTGGAAGTAATTTTGAAAAATGTTTTGTATGCTCCTAAGTTAAGGAGAAACATTATTTCCGTGTCCCTTTTAAAACAATGTGGCTTTGATTTTAAATTTGTGGATTATGATATTCATGTTTTGATGAATGGCATATTTTATTTTAAAGCTATACCCATGAATGGTATATATGAAATAGATCAAAGTGGTATGTCACATAGTAGTTCAATGTATAATGTCAACACCAAGAAACTCAAGAAGGACTTGGGTGATTCCTATCTTTGGCATTGTCGCCTTGGACATATAAGCAAGAATCGCATGCAAACTCTTCGCAAGAGTGGTATTCTAGAAACCAATGAGTTTGATTCATTTGATGTATGTGAATCTTGTTTACAAGGCAAAATGACAAAGCAACCCTTTAATAAAACTTTTGAAAGGTCAAAAGAATTATTGGGTATCATACATTCGGATGTATGTGGTCCTTTTAGACCAATGACTAGGAATGGTGAAAGATACTTCATTACCTTTATTGACGATTATAGTCGATATGGTTATGTGTACTTAATGAAACACAAAGATGAAGCTTTTGAAATGTTCAAAGACTTCAAAACTGAAGTAGAAAGGCAACTCAAAACCACAATCAAAGTACTTCGTAGTGATAGAGGAGGTGAATACCTAAGTGGTGTTTTTCAAGATCATCTTAAGAGTTGTGGAATTATTTCACAACTTACTCCACCTGGAACACCACAACATAATGGTGTGTCTGAAAGGAGAAATCGTACCCTATTAGATATGGTTCGATCGATGATGGCTAGAAGCACTTTACCTCTATCATTTTGGGGCTATGCTTTACTTTCCGCTGTTCGCATATTGAATATGGCTCCAACCAAGAAAGTGGAGAAGACACCTTTTGAAATATGGCATGGAAAGGCTCCATCGCTATCATTCTTAAAAGTTTGGGGTTGTGAAACTTATGTAAAGCAATACACCCCAAACAAATTAGAAGTCCGATCCACTAAGTGTATCTTTATTGGTTACCCTAAAGATGATATAGGATATTACTTTTACGATCCTAGTGAGCAAAATGTTATTATTGCTCGAAAGGGTAAGTTCTTGGAAACTAAGTTCCTTAAGGAAGGAACTAATAGTAGAACAGTGAAATTTGATGAGGATCAAGAATCACAAGATGATACACAATTGGTTGATACTAGCACTCAACAAGAGGTTGTTGAAAGTGATCAAGTGGTTGATCAAAACACACAAAACGTTCGCAGATCTGGTAGAGTTAGCAATCCACCCGAAAGATATGGATTTTTTGTAGAAGGTTGCTACGTGGTAGATTCGGATGAACCAACCACATACCGTGATGCAATGTCCAAGAATGATTGTGACAAATGGCTTGAAGCCATGAACGTTGAGATGCAATCCATGTATGACAACCAAGTTTGGGAATTGGTTGAATCACCACTTAACACCAAAACTGTTGGAAGTAAGTGGGTTTTCAAAAGAAAAACTGATATGCATGGAAACTTGGATACTTATAAAGCAAGACTTGTAGCTAAAGGTTTCACTCAAACTCAAGGGGTTGATTATGATGAAACTTTTTCGCCTGTGGCAATGCTAAAGTCTATTAGGATATTATTTGCCATAGCTGCACATTATGATTATGAAATTTGGCAAATGGATGTCAAGACCGCTTTCCTAAATGGATATCTTGAGGAAGATGTCTATATGGTTCAGCCTGAAGGTTTTGTCGATCCAAAACATCCTAATAAAGTATGCAAGTTAAAGAAATCAATCTATGGATTGAAACAAGCATCTAGAACTTGGAATCATCGTTTTGATGAAGAAATCAAAAATTTTGGATTCATCAAGAACGCTGATGAGGCTTGTGTGTATAAAAAGGCTAGTGGGAGTATAATTACCTTCTTAGTATTGTATGTCGATGACATTCTACTATTTGGAAATGACATTCCAACCATGGAAAGCGTTAAGGCTTGGCTTGGAAGTAGATTTTCCATCAAGGATCTTGGTGAAGCTGCCTATATTTTGGGAATAAAGATCTATAGGGATAGGTCAAGGCGCTTGATAGGTTTGAACCAAAGTACATACATTGATAAGATCTTGAAAAGGTTCAAGATGGAAAACTCCAAGAAAGGTTTTGTACCTATTCAAAGAGGGACCATATTGAGTTCAGATCAATGTCCAAGCTCAAAGGGTGAGCAAGAGATGATGAAACAAATCCCATATGCTTCTGCTATAGGATCCATCATGTATGCGATGATATGTACTAGACCGGATGTGTCATGCGCTTTGAGCATGACAAGCAGATATCAACAGAATCCAGGAAACAGTCATTGGATGGCTGTTAAGAGCATATTGAAATACCTTAGGAGAACTAAGGATATGTTTCTAATATATGGATCTGGTGAGGAGGAACTCGCTATAAAAGGTTACACGGATGCGAGCTTCCAAACTGATCGAGATGATTCTCGATCACAATCTGGGTATGTGTTCACTCTTAATGGAGGAGCTGTCTCTTGGAAGAGCTCAAAACAGGAAGTGGTAGCATTGTCCACTACAGAATCAGAATACATCGCCGCTTCATTAGCAGCTCAGGAAGCTGCATGGTTGAAGAAATTCATTACTGATCTAGGGGTGGTCTCTTCCATTCAAGACCCCCTAGAAATCTTTTGTGACAACGAGGGTGCGATTGCTCAAATCAAGGAACCTCGTTCGCACCAAAAGACAAGGCACATAGAGCGGAGATTCAACTACATAAGGGATGAAGTTGAAAAAGGAAAGATATGTATTCGCAAAGTTGGAACTGATCAAAATCTTGCGGATCCATTCACGAAGCTCCTAGAAAGACCGAAACATGAGCGTCATGCGAGTGGCTTAGGACTTCGATATTCTAGTAATTGGATTTGATCTATTTTGTATTAAAGTTTAAAAGACTTTTGTAATTTAACTCTTTTATATGATTATGGAATCTTGAGTTAAATTCTAAATTTTGCATGCTTAATCCATGAATAAGTTATCTTATTCTAAAAGTCCGTAGTCGATCACATTTGTGGGAACAAATATGAAGCAAGACTATTATGAACTAGGATTGGTGGATATTCATAAGGAATGAATATGGAGCATAGGTTTGCTGCCAAAGTTCATAGATATTTGTGGGATACAAATATTGGACTGACCCGCTCTCAATATTACTACATGGAGTCGATTGACTTGATCATTAGTAATCTTGAGTAAAGGAGAATTTCATATTATCCTTAGACCTGAGATGTATATTGGGTCTTGATTTTCACCAAGTATTACACTTTGACTCTCCCCTTCGCTATTCGTAAAAGATGGTACATAAGGATGAGCTCGGGTGGAGTATAAAGTGATAGTGAGAGGCGTATACAATCAAGACGGAATTTGTTCCTCTTATGTGTTGAGAGTTTAGATGTCTAAGGCCTGATAAAGTTGAATTGTAAAGAGAATGATCACCTATGTCTCTTAGATCCAACATGACATCTAGCAACGAAGGGATATAATGATAGATTCACCTAAATCATATCAAGTAAGGGACTTGAAGGGATGATGTTATTGAATGGCACTTCGTCAAACACATTAGGGGTGGTGAACTGTTGTTAGGCGGTATTCACCACTTGCATTAATTTTCTATGTATCTCGTGCAAGTGGGAGATTGTTGGAATTACGTATGCCCGAGACACATACTTATACTAATGTGGCTAACTGTGTTTGATCCAAGTCGGGTCATACCCAATAACAAGCTAGACGACACCAAATGTATTCTTTTAATGAGTTGGTCATTTAAATGAATACCGAACACTACGTGTTTAGAAAATTGGTTTTCTAAACAAACACAGTTGAGGATTTAAATAAATTATCTGGGTAATTTGTTTATATAAATTAATTATTTAATTGGTTAAATAATTATGTAAATGCATGTACATTTTATAAAATAAGTTTTATAAAATAATTAGGAGATGTTTTAAATGGTTAAAACAAAAACACAAAAAAAAAAAAAAAAAAAAAAAAAAAAAGGTAAAACCGGCCACCCATGTGGGTGGTAGTTTTGTCCAAACATATTTTGTCCTTTTGTGTTGACAACCTCCATATAGACCTCCAATCAAAAGACATGCAAATTAATCCTCTTTTTGTTATTTTTGAATTCAAGTGAGTTGAAAGAAAAATAACAAAAACTCTCTCTTCCTCCTCCAAAAACTCACGGCCAAAGAGGGGATTTTGGGAGAGCTTGGTGAGCTTGTTTAAGTGTTCTTAAATCCTAGCAATCACTTGGTGTTGTCACAAAAGCTTGGGGTATCACTATCTTGAGGTCTTCTTCTTTGGAGGCTTGCCATTCATCCAACATCATCTTCAACATCTTACTTATTCTTCTAAAGGTAGAAGAAGGTACAATTTACATTTTGTGAGCATATTGTTCTTGTAATTTTGATCCTTGTTCATTGGGTTTTAGTATTAACATATTGGTATGTCCATAACAAGATTTAAAATCTTAGCTTCCGTTGTGTTTTTCTAGTTAAATATGGTTAACTTGACTTTGATAAACTTGTATAAAACCCAACAGATTGTTGATTGAAAAAAGAAAAAAAAGAAAATGAAGGCCATGGGAGGCCGATCGGAACCCATAAGGGTGGGGTGGGACCCACAAATTCATTCTTGGCCACTCATTTGGATTTCCGTAATCTGGATAATGTTTTGGATAATCTGATTCAGTTCGTTTCTCGGTTAAACGTTTAATTCGGCTTAAAACGAGGCCAAAACGGTTGTTTTTCGGCTAAAAAATGAAATTTATATAAAACCAATTTAAAAACTTAAACCATGACATTTATTAACTTAAAACGTCATATTATTAGTTATTACGCATCTTTTTCGGCTTGATCGATCGTCTCTTGCTCGGTTTGGTGTTAAAGGTTTCGTTTATCGTACAGACGTACCAATAAATCGAAATCCTTTTCCTGTGCTATAATTCACTTATCCCGTAACCTTAATACTTCGTAAACCTTACTAAACATCATATATTTCGTCTATAATGTAATCCTCGATTCATTCGGGTTTCAATAACTATCGATCGTTTGATCGCATATTCAATACGGTGAATTATATATTCACGTACAATCAATACTATGAACCATGTATTCTCGAATAATTACCATGGTAACTCATGTCCCCGACATTACATATGACGTAACTAACGTCTACTGGTTAGGGTATACCTGGTTTTGTCGGAATCGTTACAATTTATTAGCTTAGCTTACTTTGTAATGACCATGGGACAAAATTCCAACTTGAAATATTTTTTATTATCTTATGTAATTTCTCTTTTGAAATTTGATGTGTATTTTTGGATAAGTGTATGTAACCTTAGAGGTTTTTTGGTACAACTAAGGTGTTCCTATCTAGAGGGAGATTTTTGGGATGAGGAAAAGACATAATGAAGATTGGAATCTTCTCAACCTCTCTGAAAATGGTTAAGTATGGATACCGAGCACCCTTAGGTCTCCCTGCAAGCTTTTACTTAATCTAGCAAGGTATTTTGCCTTCCGGGCAAGGTTATCTATTTATGTAAGGTCGAGCATACTTCACTTTGTCTAGCATGGTTGTTCTACAAGTCAGGCAAGGTTTGTTTTCGAGCAAACTTTTGACTATACCAAGCTAATACCAAGCCCTTTGGAATATCTAGCAAGGTTTATTCTTAATAAACAGTGGTCCCAACAAGATTGAAGGAAGTTGATAAAGAAATATGCTAAGGACTTCTTCTAGCAAGGTTCAACTAAGGATAAGCTACAGTGCTACCAACACAAGCTACAGTGTTACCAGCACACTTTCGTTTGTTAAATAAGTTAAAGTTAAAAAGAGTTGAAGGGATCTCTGAAGAACAAGTTTGCTCGTAGGACTATATCGAGCGAAGTTTGATATAGTTAAGGAGATTGAAGTCTGCTAGATAGATATTTTCTAAGGAAAATATCTCAAGTAAAGTCTACTTGGAGAACTGTTCCCCAGCACAGTTTATGGTTACAAGGTCTTCTCGAGAATGAAAAATGTTGCAAAGCTTTCTCGAAGACCTGTTTACACTTAGAATATTTTATATTTAGTTTGAATATGTAATGTCTCTATCATTAGGGTTTCTAGAAGGATGTAAGATTTAAGGGAAGGCCTATAAAAGAAAAGATTTAGGGAACGCCTAGGAAACACGACACGACACCAAACCTTACACCTGATTGTGATTTTAATGGCTATCTTTATCCTGTACGGAAAAACATTCCTATCTGAAACCCTAATCGATTTTCGTTTGTATCTGATTTAATATTACATGGAAATCTTCTGAGATACAGTGTGTGTTTGTTACATTTGTGTCTATTAAGAAGCATTTGTGTTTTTTACCTTTGTGTCTATTAAGCAGCATTTAGTGTATTAGTGTTTCCGCCATTAACTCCCTATTGTTCTTGCCCTAAATTAAAAGTCGTTAACCTTCTTGTCAACACTAACGTGTGGGTTACGACAATGAGAAAGTGAGTGACTGAGTGATATATACGGGACCGACAAGGAAATATTCCTCTATGTGCTGATAATGATGATATTAAAAGAGGCTGGACGAGAGCGAACGAAAGAGGAAATTATCTGATGATTTGCTCGTGGAACACATGAAGTACTTTGTTATAATTGAGCAGAATTTGGGAATGCCTTGGAATTCGGAAGTTGATCGAGCTGAGGCTGGTAATATGGTGTATGAGAGAGTGTATGGTGGTGACATAGGAGTAGCTGAAGCATCATTTCGTGTTGATTATGTCTTAGATAAAGTTGCTGATAAAGGCTAATCCAATATAGATGATGAGCCAGTAGTCGTTACACCTGTGGAGCAACCAATTACTATTGAAGATGATAAGGTTGTTGAGGATAAAGAAAAGAATAAAGAAGATGATGAAATGGTGGATTTCGGTGATACAGATGATGATGTCTTCGATGATGACGATGACACACCGCAAGGTGGTGCTGGATCGATTGCTGGAAAGACTGAAAACGAGTTTGAACCTACTGGTGGTATTGTTTAAAAGAATGATCCACCACAGGATTCAAAATCTGATAAAGCATCGACTGATAAAATGGTGGAGGAGTTAGAAACGTTGGTTACTTCTAACGTTCGAGTTACAAGTACCGTTGATGAACTGGAAGAAGGGGAGATTTTGGTTGATAATTCTGAATTGGCAAAGATGTTGGATGTTTCTTTGGACGACTTGACATTTGACTTTGAGAATGATATTCCAGAACCTGACATTGATGCTGATTTGTAAAATACTGATGTCGAGTTTATTGATAAACCTGAAGCGGCCAAGTACGTTGGTGAAGAAGAAGAAGAGTTCGATACTTTTGATGAAGTATTCGATGAGGAAATTGAGATTGAGCGAAATCCGAACAAGCAAGCCACAAAGTTTAGTGAAGATGAGATTAAAAGTTGGTTTCCTGTTCGGGTTAAAATTCCAAAACAAATATTCAAAAATCCTATGAAGTCTTATAAGAAGACTGGAGTGGATACTGTAATGGGACTATGTTTGAGAATAGCTTATTTGAGCCAGATCAAGAAGATTGGGATTAGAACACTATTTGGAGTGGAGTACTTCAATAATTTAATGGAATTGAAGAGTGTACCATGGTTCGATGCGTACGACATTTTCATGCATTATGATTTGTTGTACAAACCGAACCGTGGTCCAGTGGATATTATCTGAAGGTTTATGGTGAATGAAGCTAAATGTGGTTTCAAGAAATGGACACCTTAAAAGCCTAAGGTGTTCAAATCGAGAAAACGTAAAATCCTGAGGGGGGAGTTGATCAGAACTTTGAGATATACAAGGCCTAATTCGCTTCGCATTATCCTATTATACCCAATGGAATAGGATTTTCATCTTTACTTCCTTTGTTGGTCTTAACTAACGTTGACTGGTGAAGCGATCATCTACTTGGATCATGGAAATGAAAAGTATGATGTGATAAGGATGTATTATCCAATGTGGCTGATTAATTACCCGTGGAAAGACATTGAGATACTACATATTAATAAGATTTAGTGTCATGAAGATCATGTGAAGACTCAAGTCAAAAAGTTTCAAAAGGTTGTAGATATGTGCTATGACAAGAAGATACATTCTGGTAGAGCTTGGGAGACGATTGGAGAGTGGTTAGTGATGAACAAGAGAGGCTTGAAGCTGAACGTGAAGCTAAGATTAGATATCAAGTTACAGAGGCATCTTGGAACAAGTTTCAACATAGACATGGGTGTTTCCATGCCTACTTCTCATAAAAAGTCTATAAAGCCGCCGTTCGAGGAAACTATGAAGAAATATCGGAAGAGAGTTTTTGGATTGTTTGAAGACCTAGCAATATCAAAGGGTAGTTTGTTAGAGAATTTTTGTCTAATGCTAGGTCTAGTGGGCTTAATGTTTCATTTGTATTGTGTAAGGGGCTAAACTGTCAATAGATGAAAGTATGTAAAGTGAAACGTATAAGTAAGGGGACATATAAGCTTATACTCTTGTATAAGCTTATACGGAGCTTGACCTTATACGTTGGCACTGTTCATCTATATATAGGGCTTACATGTTTAGATTTCATGACAGTTGTGACAGTTATTCAGTTTTGTACTCTCGTTGTTATATCAATATTAGTGAAGCTTAAGAGTGATTGTGTTGTGACTGCTTTATGATCTAATTCTGCTATATCGTATCATATAGTAAATATAAACGAATTGGTCCAAATCATTATAATTTGACGTACATGATGTTTAGCATGATGAGAATCATGTTTCTACACTACACTTCATCAAGCAAGGTTGTTGTTCTAGTCAAGCAAAGTTTGTTTCAGAGCAAACACTTGACTTAACCAAGCTAAAACCAAGTATTTTGGTGGATCGAGCAAGGTTTGATAATAAACATTGGTACAAGCAAACTTGAAAGAAGTTGATGATGAAATTACTCTAAGGACTTCCAACGAGCAAGGTTCAACCTCGAGCAAGCTACAGTGTCACCAGCACAGTTGGTTTTGTATCAAAAGGTTGAAGGGATCTATGAAGAACAAGTTTGCTCGTAGGATATATATCGAGCAAAGTTTGAAATTATCAGGAAGATTGAAGTCTGTGACGTGAGGTCGAAGACTCACTCAAAAGTAAACCAAATAATTAGATAGCAGTAAGTGGGTATCGAACACAGGGAGTTTGTGGAAAATGTGTTACTAAGTAGATTTTCAATTAATCTATATTAAACTAAATGCATATAATAAATTCAAAGATTCGGTTGTTTTATTTGATTAACAAAAAGAACTGAAAACAACAAGTTTTAACTGATTCAATAAAAAGAATGCTCTCTACCAATTTCAGGTTTCCAAGATTGATAATGTTAACTTTTACTTTTGGGATTGACTACATAGATAGTTCGTGAGTATGTGTTTGATTATGACAAAAGAGGACTAAGTACTTAGAATTTAATAACGCAAGGTTATCATCCGATAATCAGTTTTGTATAGCTAACCCTAATTCCCTTCCACTAAATCTCGATTGCCTATGACACCAAGAACTAATAGTCAAGAACACGAATTACACTATACTAAAAATTACTAATCAAACTCACAATCACCATAAAAATGTAAACATAAGATCAAATTACTATCCCACAAATAACATAAACAATTAACAAACACAATGGAAAACCATACAATTTGAGAGAGAACACAAAGGAAATTAGCCAAACATAATTTGGTTCATCATTCCTTCAATCAAAGTATGCATATGAATCAAAATAAAGTCTCTAATGATTACCACACTCACAATAATGTTATTGAACCCCAAAATCGCCTCTAGGTTGTTCTCAAATGATAGATAGTTGAAAGGACAAGGAAAAATGGATTTTAAACAAATAAAATCGGCGGTTACAGCTCTGGACCATGGCCCACTGTGACCACTGTGGGCCACGATGGTGTCCACGGTGTAGGAAAAGCTCACGGTACAGTGTGATCTTCCTTTTTGGAGCCATTTTGACCATGTCTAAAAATTAACATCGTAGGCCATAGTGGAGCTCTTTCTCATTTTTTTGTTTTCTTCATATATTTCTCATTTCAACTCCGTTTTATTCGCCGTTTTCCGCCCACGTTCTCGTGATTTCATCATCTATCTCTCATAACTGCAATTGTACGAGTAACCGTAGTCAACTAATTCCATGAAACTAATTGGTTAAGCATATGCATTTATATCTTTTAGCTCTCTTAACAGCTTCCCTACGATTCACCCGTCAGTCTGCTTGATGAGTTTTTGCTAAGGAAAATATTCTAAGTAAATATTACTCAGAGAACTGTTCCCGAGCACACTTAATGGTTACCAGGTATGCTTGATAAAGACAAAAGTTGCCAAGCTTACTCGAAGACGTGTTTACACTTAGTAACTATTGTAATATGTTTTGATATGTTTAGCGTCAATTAATAGGGTTTCTAGAATGAATGTCAGGTGTGCCTATAAAATGAAACTTTAGGGAACACCTATGACGGACACGAGAGAGGACTGGGCGAATATTTGTGATTTGACAGCTGTCTCTTTCTAGAAACAATACCTTGTACGGAAAAAGCTGCCGCAAATTCAAACATACCACGTAGAAACCATAATTGATTTTCTTTGTATTTTTCACAATATAAATAGAAATATTTTGAGTTTCTTTGAGTGCTTGTTTACTTTTAAGTCCTAATCAACAATCATTTGAATATCAATGATTCCAACTTTGATATTGAACGTTCTTTCACAAAAGTAGCTTTTCGTAACCTTCTTTTCGACACATTTGTGTGGGTTACGAGTGTGATTGAGTGAGATAAACGGGACCGACATTACGAAGACATTAGCGGATTTAGCATAATTAATACGAGAATGACGCAAAAATGCTATTACGTCTCCAAACATAGCTCAATCAACAAAATATTCTTGTCAGAACGCACAAATGTTGTGCTTCTTGTCAAATCCAAGTTCAGGAACTGATGGTTTTGCTTGTTGTGGTGCTTGTACTTGAGGATTCGGAGCTTGAGGATCGGCTTGAATTAATTTATCCTCTTGTAAGACAGGATTCTCCTGAATATCAGGATTCTATTGTGCCGAAGCATCAAGCATAATCTCGTCTGCCATTTCTATTAGCACAGCACCCGAATATTAGTAAACCCGAACGAAAGTATAATTTAAATCAATTTTCACTTTATACTTAGTATAATTTGAATTACGTTTAAAAATATAAGACTCATTCGTTATCTCATTTTCTATGATGAATGGTGTCATTCATTATAACGAATGAACTGATTCGTTATCCAACGAATGAGTTAATAATGAATATGTAAGAACGAATGAGTCCATTCGTAGATTAATAGGGCAAATGAACGTCAATTCGTTACATAATCACACGAATTAGTCGATTCATTTTGCAAATAAAACAAATGAGTTCATTCGTCTACTGTAAGTACAACGAATGAGTCAAGTCATTATGCAAGTACAACAAATGGGTTCATTCGTCTACTGTAAGTACAACAAATGTGTCAATTCATTATGCAAGTACAATGAATTAGCATTCGTTTGTTGTCCATAATGGATTGAATGATGAATATCCAATTCTGACTCTCAAGCGTCAAAGTCAAATGTAGACGAGTTCAACAGTCAAACATACAAACTGATAATAAATCAAACCATAAACGATGATGAGTCAATACAAAATTTGTATCATTAGTCTCGTAATAACATCGTTAACTGATTCAAACTCATCAATACGGCAAACACTTATGTTTCAATGATTCATTTGATTAATACAGTAAACCGGTTAATGAATCACCAAATTAACCTATCAAATGACTGTTACTTTTGACGAAAATCTTTACGTTCATATTGACTTTACCTTAATAATATTAAACAATAAACAAAAATTGTTTTGTGATGGTCGAAAATTCTGGAGAAATTTTGCAAGAGGTTCTTTAGGCAAGTGCAGTAATCGATGTGAACGAATGGTCCATTCTTCAACCCACTGTACTATTTAGATTACAGATTTGCACGCAAACCTAGAAAAACGTATGAACTCATTCGTTAATTCAAAATTAACGAACGACTCACATTCGTTGTCCCATTCGTTACTTACCTTTAACGAATCAACAACGAATCAATCAATATTTTAATGTCATATCGAATAACAAGTTATTCTTTCTTCATTCGTTATCAAAATCAACAACTTATTCGTTCTTCATTCGTTACCAAAATCAATGACGAATAAGGTCATACGCTATCAGTCAAATGAAAGCGAATAGGTGCAATGAATGAGTACATTGGTTATTCTTTTACATTACGAATGATCTTCATTCGTTATCAATAAAAATAGCAAATGGGTTCCATTCATTACAATCATTGAAACAAATGGGCATTATATAATCAATTAAAAATGGAAAACTTTTCATTTTCAAAAATTAAATATGCATCGAAACTTGTGTCTCGTTGAACTTTACCCTAAGACGTTTACCACTCGGGGGTAAAACGAATACCTTATCATGTTTTCGTGTAAAACACATAAGTTAAATGAATTAACTTAAAACGATTAAATAAAAACGAGAGAAAATCTTTTTGTTGTTTTCTTTTTCAAATGTACCATTTAGCTCGAAAATCGAAAATAAAGCACAAAAAAAAAATAAACACAAAATATTTTTGGATTTTGTATATTTTCGAATTAAAACTACGACAAATATGAAATATTTTCTATGAAAGCAGTACATATTTTTGTGAGTTGAGCAGAGAATCATATTGACTAATTTGTCCTTCCATCTAAGTTTATACTTCAGTGTTTTTATGACTGGCGTTAAGTCAATCATTGATATTCTTGTCCACTTAAACCTTATGTTGGGATCACGATTTGACGAGGAAAATTGGAATCTTCTCAACCTCCTCAAAGAAAGGGCTAAGTATGGAAATCGAGCAAACTTGGCACTTCGAGTAAGCCTAGAACTTATTCAAGCAGGGTATTTTACTTTCGAGCAAAGTTATCTTGTAGAATTCTTCTAAGTATTAGTTCGAGCAAACTACACTTCATCAAGCAACTTTGTTCTTCAATTCCAACAAGGTTTCTTTTTATGCAAACCCTTGACTTAACCAAGCTGAATACCAAGTATTTTGGTGGAGCGAGCAAGGTTATATAATAAACAATGGTCCAAGCACACCTGAAGGAAGTTATTGAATTAATTATTTTAAGGACTTCCAATGAGCTAGGTTCAACCTTGAGCAAGCTACAGTGTCACTAGCATAATTAACTTGTTCAAATAAGTTAAGTAACAAAAGGTTGAAGGTATCTATGAAAAACAAGTTTGCTCATAGGATATTATCGAGCAATGTTTGGTATTATCATGAAGATTGAAGTATGCTTGAAGAATATTTTCTTAGGAAAATATCCTAGGTAAAGCTTGCTCGGAGAACTGTTCCAAGCACACTTATGGTTACAAGGTCTGCTGACATAACCGAGCCTCGGTGCGGAAACGTGTTGAACGGTGATAAACGAGCTCGGATTTTGGATTGATCTATAACATGTATTCACTCTTGAAAGATCTAACAATCGGATGTGGAGAGTTCGATTCGATTAACAATCAAAATAGGATGAACAGTTGCAATTGAAACACAAATAAATAGTTGTAGTAGTATGATTTCATTAACCGAATGATTTACATGAAGAACACTCATACATACATACATACATACATACATACATACATACATACATACATACATACATACATACATACATACATACATAAATACATACATACATACATACATACAAACATACATACATACATACATACATACATGCATACATACATACATACATACATTCATACATACATACATACATACATACATACATAATCAGAAACGCTAGGCCACCCAGGGAGAGCTCTTTTCTGGGGGAAAACTCTCTAATGAAAACACATAAAAATAAAACACATGACCTAATCATCCATTTGTATTGGTCTTGTGCCTTGGTATCCGCCTCTTGGATAAGATCAAGGAAATATATTATTCACCCACATATTAATTCGATGCGTCGGTCTAAAAGAAAAGATCCAACAATCTCCCCCTTAGACCAATGCCATCGAATTACTTACATGATTACTTCATAACCCGTTTTCATTCATTTAAATTCTCCCCCTTACTTTAAGAGGCTTTGAACTTCAGCTATAAAAATCAAGTAACAAGGTCATCATAAAAGTAAATACACTCAATGTGATCATCAAATAATCTTCAACTTTTCCCGTTTGTGGTGTGGATGTTGAGACGGCAAACTCCATCTGATTACGTCTTCAAGATCCTCCACATGTTTGAAAAATTTTGGATTATTTATCTTGAACAAATTTTCCTTAACTTGGGTCTTTTACTTGATTTAAATAAACTAATTTTCAATGAAATTCAAATAATTTTACTCCTCCAGTTTCGTTGCAATTATCTATAACAAACGTGTCTTCAAATCAAGTACGGGTGAAAACATGAGACTCTTCAACTTCAACAATCTTTGACTTGGTCAACTCCAGAAATGATCCGAAAAATCAACCATCTTGTTCTTGTTAAGCTCTTGATAAATCATGAATTTTTGGTGAATTTTTCCCAATTTTTGCTCAAAAATCTTCAAAAATTACCAAAATACCCCTCGTTGACCCGACACAATCAAAAGCCAAGTTGAGCAAAAAAAATCCCTTCCGAACAGTCAATCATACTTAGGCAAACATCTTTTATTTAGAACACTTGGTCAAAAAGTCAACGGATAAGTGAGTAAACAATCTTTTCATCTTATCGACCCTTTGACTATTTAATAGTCAACACGTGTAAATTGCCCCCAAATTATTCCAAACACTTGTATTTTGTTCACGCGCACTTTTGTTTTATTCACGAACACTTGTCATTGTTCAGAAACACTTGCAAGTACCCATGAGAAACATTAAGTTCTCCGGACAAACCATGGTGTACTCGAGACAAAAACATTAAATACTCGGGGATTGAACAAGTTGAATTTCTGCATAAATACTTGAATCAAAAGAAAAATTACCAAATTGCCCCAAAATACCGAATTTGCTCCTGCAGAAATGTGCAACAAGTTCACATCATCAGCAGCATCAGAATGTTTGTACTAGTAGTGAAATATCAAACTCCCCTTGAAGCCTATATGCTCGAGATTCAGTAAATCAGCAGCTAAATATTTGAGATCTGAATTTACACATCTATTCGTGACTGTTTGTGCCTTCGGAAATTAACTACTCGTGACCTAAAACCCCTATCAGTTTTTGTTCAGAACCTGCAACATCTTGTCTAGACTTATAATAATATGCTTGAGACCAAAAGAATGTCAGCTTACTAATATTCCATCTCGAACACATAAATTCATATCAAAAACTATAGCAAACTGCTCAAGCAAAATAACAATCAACTGCAACCATTCGTATACAAATCAAATCATCAACATATTTGCAATAACGCCCATTGCAGCAACATCTTCACATCGTATTAAATCAGCAACAGTTTTACTAAAATTCCGATCATGAATTCACCGGCATTAGCTGCAACCACCTGACAATAACATTTTATATCAGCCACCGGTTAAGTGTTCAAGATCATATCTTATCAGCAGATCAGCATCTAACGGCCCCTATAAAATAGTCGAACAACAACTACTCGAGGATTTTGATATGTGCTCGTGAATAATAAACAAAAACTGTTCTGGTTAAGTGTTCAGGGCATGCTCCATCAACATGTACAAACAAATGACTTAATTACCCTTGAAAGAAATTACTTGTACCAGCTATGATGTACTATGTGTCTATGGTTTATTAACAAAGATGTTGCAGCCTATTAAGTGATCGTAAATAGAAAAATATCACCAATTGGTCAATCATCCATCTGCCAAATTATGAAACTATCCTCGTCTAGAATAATTTATTCAATTGCACTGATCGAGATGACAATCTTATCTGCACTTGAAGTATCTTTCTAAAAATTGAAGTCAACAGCAAATTGTGAATGAGTCATGTTATCTGTTCGAATTTTTTCGTTATTGAATTATGCATTTGCTCTTGACAATAATTTAAGACGATTTAATTTGATCGAACACAATTAAATAATTATCTAATCTAGTCCGAACACATAATAACCATTTCCCCCAATTTTGAACATAAGAACCCTAAATTCTCAGATCTGAAATTCAATGCATATAAACTGAAATTGAACATTAAAATGTGGTCAAATCATCACGAAATAAGCATTCTATCACCACTCTATCATCACTTTCATCAAATAATCGACCTAAAACGAACCGAAGATGTAGATTTGGACAAATCTGAACGTATAAACGTGAAATTAATGTTGAATCTCCAAATTAATCATCAACCCAAACATGAATTCACATAATTCATCTTCAAAACATCAAATTTCATCCAAATACTTGAAACCCCCCACGAAAACATCAACAAACTTTAAGTTTAACAACCATGGCAGATTTAAGAGTGAATTGAATCAAATTCAGAGATTAGTCTGAACGATTCGTTAACCTCGCTCTAATACCAATTTACAGAATCGATCCTCAGTGCGGAAGCGTGTCGAACGGTTAAAACAAGCTAGGTTCTTGGATCGATCTATAACATGAATTCACTCTTGAAAGATCTAACAGACGGATATGGTGAGTTCGATTCATTTAACAATCAAAATACGATGAACAATTGCAATCGAAACACAAATATATAGATGTAGTAGTATGATTCCATTAACCGAATGATATAGATGACGAACACTCATACATACATACATGCATACATACATGCATACATACATACATACATACATACATACATACAAACATACATACATACATACATACATACATACATACATACATACATACATACATACACACATACATACATACATAATCAGAAACGCTCGGCCACCCGGGAGAGCTCTTCCTCGTGGGAAAACTCTATAATGAAACCATATAAAAATAAAACACAGGACCTAATCATCTATTTGTAGTTTTCTTGTGCCTTGGTCTTCAATCCATCCGCCTCTTGGATAAGACCAAGGAAATATATTTTTCACCCACATATTAATTCGATTCGTCGGTCTAAAATATAAGATCCATCATCTGCTCACAAGGATAAAAGCCTACAAGATTACTCGAAGACTTTTTTACACTTGTAATATTTTTTGAATACGTTTGAATATGTTATGTATCAATCATTAGGGTTTCTAGAAGATGTCAGGTATGCCTATTTAAGAAAACATTAGGGGCACATTTATGATAACGGACAATTGAGCGAATATTGAGGGATAATATTAATGAAAATCTTTTTATTGACTTCGTGTGTTTGCTTATTTGAGTCTGAATCTTGGTCTTATCCATCTAGTTTCATCCGATCTTAGAATTTTATTCTCAGATCTGGTCAGTTTTCATGGTTTTGCCAAGATTTTAAGTAATTTTTATTTTTAAATTTTTTTATAAAAAGATACAAAAAACATTGCTGAACTAATAGATGACCAGGAGTTCTCTACTAACAAGATTCAAAATTTGTTAGGACAGGAAAATTATATCAAGTGGAAGGTACTCTTTGAGGTGACTGTGTGTTACAATGATGTCTATATGTGGAATTCTATCAAAAATGGTCCACATATTCCTGATGGCACAAATAACAATAAAACATTGGAAAGACAGATGAAAAGAAGGATAATAAGGCACTTTCTATGTTGAAACTTGGTCTATCATGGGAGATCTAGACTAGTGTGGCTCATCACAGTAGTGCAAAGACCATGTTTAATGCTATTGTTGAAATGTTTGAATGAAATATTAAGCAGAAAGACATCAAGAAAGACAGATTTAAGCAACAGCTTGATAGGTTCAAGTTCAAGGAATGAGAGAGATTAAAATCTATATTGCAAAGCTTTGTTGCTATAGTCAATGAAATTAGAACCACTAACCTTGCAATAACTGATTTTGATCTGAACAAGAAATTGCTATCATCTCTATATGAATATTGGCACACTGCAAGTTCATTAAAGAAAAGATCAATTTCCCAACTTTCAAGTTATACGATGTTATCTACTTTCTACAAGCTGCCTTAATAGGACTGTCCATCTCCTTTGGACTTTCAACAATATATTCATTCCTTTTAGTATCAGCCTTAATAGGACTTTCCATCACCTTTAGACTTTCAACTACATATTTAGTCCTTTTAGGATTACTTACACTCTTGCTCCTCCTCACATACTTTTGTCCATATTTGCCCCATGTTTCAGGGTCCCATTCTTCAGGATGTTTCGTTAAGTCATCTTCAGATATTTTTACCCTGATGTGTGTCTAATGATGTTCTTTCTAAGTAACTCACAACTAAGATTTAAATTTATAAAACCAGACTCCTAAAGAAACCACACAAAACCGGCAAGTGTACCGATCACTAATAGTATAGAATTAAGGAAGACCGAGTATCGAACACAAGGATACGTGAAAACGTTTATGATCACAAAACCCTAACCAAGACTCACCTAAGAATATTTAAATGATTGTTAAGATAATTAACTACTTAACCTAACTTAATTTAACCAAATTAATTAACTAGACTTAACTTAACTAAACACTTGATAAAACTTAGCAACTTAACTGCAATCGGAGAAAACGTCTACCTAGGTAAGAATCATATTGAAGGTATAATATGGTAATGGATTGATGAATCTCATGACACCGGTTCCTAAGGATGACACAACTAAGGTTAACTCAAGAAAGCTAGATCACCTCTGGGTCTCACCAATAAACACTAACTTACACTTAGTTGATTTCAGAACAAACCGGGAAACGAACTGTTAAAGTGCTCTAATGCCGACTCTCCTCTCGGACTCACCGACACACTAACCTAATGGAAACAAATACTATGCAACCAAGGATAGAGGAACAATTTAGTTTAACTTAAATTAGATCAACTAATCGCTCAAAACCCAAACCTAACAAGAACCGAACCCGCTCTCGTGCTATCCTAATCCTAACAAGTAAAAGCTATGAGACAAGTTTACTTCTTATCACCTCTCGGTCTCTAAGAAGGTGCCTACCCGCTGAATATAATCAATTAACTTACCCACTTTAACCCTACGGTTATACAGCCCACAAACAAACCCTAAACATAAAGTAAAGAGTCTAAACAAGCAACAATCAATCAAAACCGATTCAATCAATCAAAGCAAGAGGTATCTAGGTGTAATTAACAAATTCACAACCACTAAACACAACCTAAATCAATGTTAAACCAAACTTTTCATTAACAATTCAAGCCATGATGATCAACAATCGATATTACTTGCTAAAACCTAACAATAATCATCTAACCTAGGTAGAACTAAGAAGATTAGCTACACATTAATTTTGGACAGCAGCTATACATCAAAGTAAACATCATATAACTCTACATAAACATAATTAAAATCATTCAAGAGGCAATCTCAATCAAGCAAAATAAATCTTCAAGTTACTTGAAAAACAATTCACAGTAAAAGATCAAATAAACAAGTTATGAATCTTGAACAAAAACACAAAGTTTATGGAAGTAATACTTAATATTATGGCTGAGTTTTTATGATGAAAAATACCCCGAGCTGCTTTCCCAAGTTATCCTTAACGATCTTCTTCTTCCCATGGCTACCAAAGCTTCAACGACCCCCCTTTTTTTCTTTTTCTTTTGTTGTTGCTTGGTCCGATCGGGATTATGCTCTAAGATGGAGTTGGTTTGGTTTTTATGTTATTTGCTTGTTATTGTAGCTGCTTCTGTGAGATGTATTCTCAGCCACACAAACCTAAATCTCTATTCAACCTGGTCTCCTTAAAACAAACATAAACAAGCCGACCAAACTAACAAAACTTTATTTCTTTCTTTTCTCTTGTAACTTCCGATCGCCAGAAAATAATAGAGTAGCCAGCAAGGTTTTTTTTATGTTTATGATATATAAATATATAGCATGAAAGGCTTTCTATAGCGGGCTTGGGTCGGGCTTTGAGTTGTAGTCTTCAAACTTAATCATTAAGGCTTCTTTTGTCTTCAAAAACCCGGTTCATTTTTTCTTTAAAACCCGCAACCTACCAAAGATAATAAACTTTGTAAGATCATATAAAAACAAGCCATAATTATTATTTATTATACGATTAAGCCCTTAAAACATGATAAAAAGGTATGGAAAACAAGTGTGTTTTACAACACATCATACCCATTCTTTAGATAGAATTCGAGTTAGGGACTCTCCAGCTTCATTAGGAATTACAGCCTATATCAAGCAGACTTCAATCTCCTTAACTATATCAAACTTCAATCTCCAGCTTCATTGGGCAGACATTACTTGGAAAATTTCCATCTAGCTGACTTCAATCTCCTTGACTATATCAAACTTTCCTCGATATAGTCCTATGAGCAAACTTGGTCTTTAGAGATCCCTTCAACACTTTGTTAACTTCAACTTATTGATCAAACCAAAGTTTGCTGGTAACACTATAGCTTGTGTTGGTAGCATTGTAGCTTGCTCCGAGTTGAACCTTACTCGGCAAAAGTCCTTATCATATTTCTTCAAGCTTGTTGGGGCCACTGTTTATTAAGAATAAACCTTGCTATATCTTGCAAAAGACTTGGTATCAGCTTGGTTTAGCCAAGGGTTTGCTCAAAAACAAACCTTGCTTGACTTGAAGAACAACCTTGATAGACAAAGTGAAGTATGCTCGAACTTACACTTAAGAGGTCTTCAGGAAGATAACCTTGCCCGGAAGGCAAAATACGTTGCTAGATTAAGTAAAAGCTTGCTGGGAGGCCTAAGTGTGATCGGTATCCATACATAGCCATTTTCAGAGAGGTTGAGAAGATTCCAATCTTTATTATGTCTTTTCCTCATCCCCACAAAATTTATCCAACTTCGGCACTTATTGTCAAAGTCAAAATTGATAAGAACTTAGACAATCAACATATACCAGATTTACAATTAACCCATGAATCACGATGAATCACTACAAAATTTTAATCAATGGACTCGTGTACTCATTTGATTTGTATATAAACCAGACTATATACTTGATTAATTAACCTATCAAATGTTAATGAATTTCAACAAAAATCATCATGATAGATTCATATTTACCTTACGTTTCTTAATCAATCAACAAAAATTGATTTAATGAAGGCTGGAAATTTTGGAAAATTTTGGCAGAGTAAATTTCTGGTTTTTACAATAAATCGGGTGAACGAATGGGTTTATTTGTTCACCCACTGTTCATTAGATATTAAGATCTACACGCAACCCTAAGCAAATGAATGAACTCATTCGTTAATTCAAAATTAACGAATGATGCATATTTGTTTCTTCATTCGTTATCCGATGTTAACAAATCAAGATTAACTTAATTATCATAATGAATCACCAATGATTCGTGCTTTATTCGTTATCAATATAAATAACAAATGTGGTCATGCATTATCAGTGTAGCTGAAGCGAATGAGGTTAACGAATAAGCATATTCGTTATACTAGTAACGAATGAGTTCATTCATTATTCATAATAATATTAAATAAACACAAATCCGAATGACTATCATTCATTATTCATAATAATAGCGAATGAGTTCCATTCATATTCCTCAAAATGACGAATGGAATATTAAATAAACAATTAAACATGAAAAGTATTAATATTCAAGGATTTAAATAATGCATCGAAACCAGTGTCCCGATGACTTTACCTTAAAACTTTTATCGCTCGGGGTAAAACACAATACCTTAATGTGTTTGCTTTCAAAACACATAAATTAAAATAATTAACTTAAAACCGATTAACTTTAAACGATTTAAATTAAAGAATTCAATGAAAACGTGGAAAATCTTTTTGGTATTTTTCCTTTTCAGATATTTACCCATTAGATCAGAAATCGAAAATAAAGCAGAAATCAAAAATATATTTTCAAATTAAAAACAAGTAAAACAAAGACAAATATGAAATCTTTTCTATGAAAGTAGTACATATTTTTGTGAGTTGAGCATAGAATCATATTGACCAAATCGCCCTTCAATCGCAGTTTATATTTCAACGTTATTATGACTGGCGTTTAGTTTTTCATTGATATTGTTGTCCACTTAAATCTTAAAACAAACTTTTAAGTAATTTTGTGATGATTTAATTTCAATTATGGCACAAAATATCAAAAACTGTTAGCCTTTAATCTCGGTTCAGGCTTTGTTTGACTTTTACCAAATCACCCCAACTTGACTTAAACCATTATGCCTGAGGATCAAAATTTTATGATTTATAAATGAATAAGGAATCAAAGTTCATAATTCTCACTACAAGGTATACCCACGTTATTAAGCAATACACCAAGCTTCCTTTACTATGAATGAGTATGCATGAGTTCATCTGTATGCTTACATACATTGTATCCCATGTGGTCTGTTTCTTACTAGTAATAAGACGCACGCAAGGGAGGAATAATATATGACTCACAACGGATTTTGATCAAGTCAGTAACGAATTTGTACGAAGTACAGCAGTGATCATGTTTATTGACTTAGGGTTAGCTCTAAAAGATGTTGAAATATTCAGATTATGAATATCCAGACAACAAACCGTATAAAGACTCAGAGTGTCCCGAAACCAGATGCATCCCATCAATACAGGATTTGAGGCCATAAGACAATACACAGTTGAAGTGATAACCATAAACTATGATCAAACAGACATTAGGCTTGAGTATAACAGGCTATTACTTTACTCTAACGGTTTGTATAAGATCTACCAATGCACCAACGGAGTTAAGCACACAGTCTTTTAAGCTTATTTCTTTCTAGATATGGGACCATATGATCAATGCACTGTCATCTCCTCTTTTTGCTTCAAAACTCATTCTTAGGAGCATTTTTTAATGTTTTTGTATTTTTGGAATATTTAAATGTTTTTGGTTTTTCTCTATACAAACAAAAGTCACAATATTTTTGTATTTTTCCCTTTTTCAAACCCAAAATAAAAATAAATAAAAAATTTACACACTAAAAGTTGATTATCCAAGCTTAAGAATATCAGCAAGAGTTTTTAATCCGATTAAACCAAGCAAAAAGTTAAAGCGAGTTTTATCAAAGGCTGTTATACTCAATTGACTGTAACGGGGTGTAAATATGAAAATTGGTTGAGATAATAGATACTACAGTAAACTTGGTAGAGTCTAGTTTCTAAAGAATATAAATTTGCAATTTTTGGACGTGTAAAAGTTAACCTTTATGATTTTACAAAAACATTGTGCAAAGCTGAGTTGTTAGACCTGCTGTTTGGTTGTTTTGTAAATATTATATCTCATGAACTACGAGACCAATTGGGTTGGTTCCACTTCTGGAAGTTGGATTGTTGAGTTAGGAACCTAACCCAAGTGGTCTTGCATTTGTTGGATTTTTCATTTAACGTGAATTGCAAATAACTTTCTGTTGCGCATAAATTTGTCTGTTATGAGTTTGCTGTGGTAAATTAATCATTATGAGAAACATATATGGAATAAAAATACAACAAAATATGTTCTGGAAACCTAACACATATATGCTTTTGTGATGATTTTTGGTAAATTAATTAAGATGCTATGATCGGTGGAATAGACTAGTTTTACCAGTAGAATTCTGTCATTATGAAACTAGTTGCTGAATTTTGTAAAAGTTGCATTAAACATGGTAATTGCTAATTTATTTGTCGTGTTTTGACCAAATTGCCCTTGCGGGGAGTAATTGCTAGTGATGTACTTTATTAATACATGACACGTAAATAATTGCTCACACATGTAATGTATCACAACTATACTTGTTAAAGTCACACACGATTCACAAACGAAACACGAAACGTGATATTTGCATAGGTACTACGTGCCGGGTCTAGAGACTCGTTAATAGTTCCGACACTTAGAAAATCTCTTTGTTGTTTTAGAACGCTAGAGAGAGTTTTCTGTGACGCGCATCACTTGGTGATTTATTTTTTGGAATTCTTCGCAAAGAGTGAGTTCACTTACCCCTCTAAACTATTTTCAAACGCTTTTCACTTGGGGAGATAACATACTCCGAAAACGCATTTAAGATTTTGTTAATATAAATTATATATCACTTGTAAAGACTAAGTGGCAAACGCAATAACTAAAGTCCTTCATTCACATAGAACCGTTTAATATTGGATAATAGCGAGTCATTGTTGAGTAGTACTACTGGGTTTGACAAACCCCACCCGACGCTAAACTCGACTGGAGGTCGAGTGGGTGTAATCTTTTGCTAAACACATACCATGGTCGGGATAGACCTGGTGGCAAGGCAAATGATAAACAGTCAGCTTCGGTGTCGAACACTTAGTAATACTTGTTTTATAGGCTAGATACCAATAGATATATAATTGACATAACACTATCTGGTAACGCAAAACGCTGAACGCAAAACGCTAAACGCTGAACGCAAAACGCTAAACGCAAAACGCTGAACGCAAACGTAACGCTTTATTGATATAAGCTTGTGAACTCACCAACCCCGTGTTGACACTTTTAGTATGTTATTCTCAGGTAGCCGAGGCGGGCGCGCGGTATAGGATCATGCATTGCTTGAAAACGCTTTTGTTATGCAAACTATTTTAAAACTGTTATCATTGGGTTTAAGTCATCCTGCGTGACTCAACATTTTGGTTTATGGTTTTTATGCTTCCGCATTTAAAAATCGTAAACGTTTTTATGGTTTTGAAACTTTGTTTTATGGTTTGATTATAACTAATGAATCCGATCCTGTTAGTTCACACCCTCTGACAGTAAAACTCCGTTAGTGGATTTTGAGGGTGTGACAGATTGGTATCAGAGCCATTGGTTATAGCGAACTAGAAGCTCATGCATACTAGTCTATAACCGCGACGACCCATTAGTTATAATGATACGCACTGCATATGTTTGTGTAATCTTTGTTATCTCATCTCTTTACCTCATTCACCCATACACGGCTTACCTGTAGGGATGTCGACACCACCCTCATCATCATCTGATCCGATGACTCATGGTCATGGGAAGGAACCGCAGTTACCTACCGCATCGCCACCCTGAGTAGTCCCGGAACTCGAAGCTCCTGCACCGCAGAGGTACCGCTTATCCGGAGGCATGTACGAAAACGAAGTTAGCTGGGATTGGTACCCTAATATGATCAGACGTATGGTCTATCGTGAACAAGTTCCCCCATTACCTCACCCGAACCATCCTGCTTACCCCAACACCCTACCACCCATAACCGAACCTGTGGAGCGAGTTCTCGCAGCTGTTGTTTCTTGCTTGGAGCGTGACGTAGGTTACATGCGCTATACGAGAGCGAACGTTTCCGGACTGTTAAAAGATGGAACCGAAACTAAAGAGGAAATTTCCCGCATGACAGCGGCCATGAAGGAGATGCAAGAGGCTAGCGACCAACAGTGAAAATTATGAGAAGGATGCAATCCGAGATGATAGACTTGCAAGAACAACTCCAAGTAGCAAGGACCCGAACAGAAATAGCACTAGCAACGTTTTCTTATCATCCAGCCGCTTCATGATCCATACCAACCAGCGGCCACCATCATCCACCCAGTCAAGCAGTCATTGTTTCAAGATATAGGAGATATCTAGGATTATGTTCTCTACAATACTAGGTGGATGCTACTGTTTTACATGGTGTACGACTACAAAGGCTAGTGAAGATGCTACCGATGGACTAGACTACTTTCATAAAATCTTATACACATGCAAGGTTGCAAAGATCAGTAAGCGAACCCTAGGCGACCGACAGAGGAGTTGAGTGTACTTGGAGCAGTCGGAAAGTACTCGAACAAGGAAATGACAGGAAGAAACGCTAGACACGGACGTGGTGCATCAACTTGACCGCAGTAGAACTCCAAACTCTGCTGAACGACCATGCGGCGGCCGCTCTAGCCGCACATGTTCACAACCAAGCTGGAGGTCCAATTGGAACGTGTACCTTCAAGAATTACCTTGACTGCAAGCTCAGTGCGTTTAAGGGCACTAAGGGAGCTATAGGCTTCCTGCGTTGGGCTGAGAAGGCCGAATCGGCGTTTGAAATGTGTAATTGCCCCCCTGCCAGTAAGCTCAAATTTGCTGCTGGAACACTTGAAGATTCTGCCCTCACTTGGTGGAATTCAAACGTGCAGATCCTTGGATTAGAACTGGCTAACGCTATGAACTGGTAGGAGTTCAAGAACATGATGCGAGAAGAGTACTGTCCTAGGGAGGAGATTGCAAAGTTGGAATCCGAGTTTTGGTCATTGAAGATGGTGTGTTCAGAAATCGAAGCCTACACTACCCGTTCTCACGAGTTAGCCGTGATGTGTCCACGTATGGTAGACCCGCCGAGTAAGAGGATTGAAATGTAAATTGATTGGTTAGCACCGCAAAATCAGGGCATGGTGACTTCTTCCAGACCAGCCACGATTCAACAAGCGATTCGGTTAGCTCACAAACTAATGGATCAGGCAATGACCCAAGGTGCGCTACCACCTAGGGGTTCAACCATCAAAGCTCGTGACAACCCAAGCACTGACAACAACAGCCACAACAACCCGAGCAGCGGAAAAAGAAAGTTTGCAAACACCAGATCCTCATCCTCGAATCCCCCACAGCAACAACAACACTACCGCAAGCCCGAATTCACTCGGAGCTTCAACAATCAGGGTCACAACAACAATAACAACGGTAGCGGGCAGGGTTCGAGCGGATATGCTGGGAAATATCCGAAGTGCAACAGGTGCAACTATAATCATGCTGGCCCGTGTGACCGTGTCAAGTGTCAGAGATGCAGAAAGATGGGTCACCAGGCAAAGGAATATAGAGGAGACAACCAAGGGATGTTTTGAGTGTGGACAAGAGGGACATTTTTAGAAAGACTGCCCCAAGCTGAAACAGAACGACAGCAACGGAGGTAATGGAAGTGGCAGTGGTGGTGGAAACAATGGTAAAGGAAGAGCTTTTGTTATTGGGTCGGGTCAAGCCCGCAACGATCCGTACGTGGTGACTAGTAAGTTCCCTGTGAACGATTGTTTTGCTTCTGTATTGTTTGACACTGGAGCTGATAGGAGTTTTGTGTCGAAAGCCTTTAGTCAACTCTTAGACTTAACTCCAACCCCGTTAGATGCTAAATTTCCTGTTGAATTAGCTGACGGTAAGACTATAAGAACGACTCATGTACTTGCGGGATGTAAGTTAAAACTGTCAGGTCATGTTTTTGATATTGACCTTATTCCTTTAACGCTTAATAGTTTCGATGTCGTGGTCGGCATGGACTGGTTATCCGAGAACCGAGCAGAGATTATATGTCACGACAAGATAGTCCACATTACTACCCCTTTCGGCGAGATCATTTCGATCCGGGGCGAGAGAAGCGGCATGACCACCAGCGTTGTCACCCTCATGAAGGCGAAGAAGTATCTACGAAAGGGTCATCTGGCAATTTTAGCGCATATTGTCGAGAAACCAGCGGAGGAGAAACGAATCGAAGATATACCGATCGTGCGAGATTTTCCGGAAGTATTCCCGGAGGATTTGCCTGGACTCCCTCCTATACGACAAGTCGAATTCCAAATCGAGTTGACACCCGGTGGAGCACCCATAGCCCGAGCCCCGTATCGGCTCGCACCGGCGGAGCTTCAGGAGTTGTCCACTCAGTTGCAAGATTTGTTGGATAAGGGTTTTATCCGACCTAGCTCATCGCCATGGGGAGCCCCTGTCTTATTTGTCAGAAAAAAGGACGGGACTTTCCGCATGTGCATCGACTACCGGGAGTTGAACAAGGTGACGGTCAAAAACCGTTATCCTCTACCTCGGATTGATGATCTGTTAGACCAGCTCCAAGGATCGAGTTACTACTCGAAGATCGATCTGCGGTCTGGTTACCATCAACTAAGAGTGCGCGAGGAAGATATTTCAAAGACGGCTTTCAGAACACGGTATGGTCACTACGAGTTTTCGGTTATGCCTTTTGGCCTAACCAACGCACCAGCCGTATTTATGGATCTCTTGAATCGAGTTTGCAAGGCGTACCTCGACAAGTTTGTGATTGTGTTTATTGATGATATTCTCATCTACTCCAAGGACAAGGCTAACCATGAGGAACTCTTAAGGGTAATTCTGGAACTGTTGAAGAAGGAACAACTGTACGCAAAACTCTCGAAATGCGAATTTTGGCTTCGCGAGGTTCACTTTTTAGGACATGTGATCAACGAGAATGGTATCCATGACGATCCCGGTAAGGTAGAGGCCATCAAAAACTGGGAAGCACCTAAGACTCCGACTGTGGTGCGGCAATTCCTAGGACTGGCCGGCTTTTACCGGCGTTTCATCGAAGGATTTTCAAAGATTGCTCAACCTCTCACCGCTTTGACTCACAAAGGCACTAAGTACAATTGGGGTGACGCGCAAGAATCCACTTTTCAACTGTTGAAAACCAAACTCTGTAGCGCCCCTATTTTAGCCCTACCCGAGGGAACAGAGAATTTTGAGTTACATTGTGACGCATCGATACAAGGTCTCGGTTGTGTGCTGATGCAACTCGAGAAGGTTATAGCCTATGCCTCTCGACAACTACGGATTCACGAGAAGAACTACACGACCCATGACTTGGAACTCAGAGCGATGGTGTTTGCCCTTAAGATATGGAGGAATTACTTGTACGGTACCAAGTTTACCATTTACACCGACCACAAGAGTCTCCAACATAACTACGATCAAAAGGAGCTGAACATGCGACAGCGTCGTTGGGTCGAGCTGCTTAAAGATAATGATTGTGCCATCAAGTACCACCCTGGCAAGGCCAATGTAGTGGTCGACGCTCTCAGCAGAAAAGAAACCGATAAACCCAGGCGAGTGCGAGCATTGCAACTCACGATTCATACCAACTTACCCGATCAGATTCGTGATGCACAACTTGAAGCTTTGAAAGATATAATCTTCCATCGGAACTGATGCTGGGCATGAACAAGCAACTTGAAACCAAATCGAACGGGGTCCGATATTTTGAGAACCGGATTTGGGTTCCACGGTACGGAGAGTTGAGAACTCTGGTGATGGACGAAGCACACAAGTCCCGATATTCTATCCATCCTGGCTCAGATAAAATGAATCATGACTTAAAGGCGCTTTACTGGTGGCCAAATATGAAAGCCGACATTGCCACCTACGTGAGCAAATGCTTGACTTGCGCCAGAGTCAAAATAGAATACCAGAAACCATCTGGTCTGCTGCAACAACCGGAACTTCCAATGTGGAAATGGGAACACATCTCAATGGATTTTATCACGGGTTTACCTAAGACACCGACGGGATGCGATACCATCTAGGTGATCGTTGACCGGTTGACTAAGTCGGCACACTTTTTGGCGATTAAGGAATCGGACAAAATGGAAAGACTGACTCGCGTCTACATGAAGGAAGTAGTGTCTAGACACGGAGTGCCTGTCTCAATCATTTCTGATCGAGATTCCCGTTTCACTTCACACTTTTGGAAGTCGCTACAGAGTGCCCTAGGCACACGCCTCGATATGGGCACAGCATACCATCCTCAGACGGATGGGCAATATGAACGAACTATTCAGACCTTAGAGGACATGTTGCGTGTATGTGTGTTGGATTTCGGAAAAAGTTGGGAACCTCACTTACCTTTGGTAGAGTTTTCGTATAATAACAGCTACCACGCAAGTATTAAAGCAGCGCCGTTTGAAGCACTGTACGAACGGAAGTGTCGATCACCTCTCTGCTGGGCAGAGGTGGTGACAGCCAAATCACTGGTCCAGAACTGGTACTCGAAACTTCGGAAAAGATTGTTCAAATCCGAAATCGCATGGCAGCAGCACGAGATCGCCAAAAGAGTTACGCTGACAAGCGCCGAAAACCTCTCGAATTTCAAGTGAACGATCAAGTGTTACTAAAAGTCTCACCTTGGAAAGGTGTGGTTCGCTTTGGAAAGTGAAACAAACTCAACCCCCGATATGTTGGTCCTTACCGGATAACGGAACGCGTTGGTCCGGTGGCGTACCGGCTGGACTTACCAGCGGAACTCAGCAGTGTACACAATGTATTCCACGTATCCAATTTGAAGAAATGCCTATCTGATGAAACCCAAGTATTCCCTTTGGATGAACTGCGAGTTGATGAACAGCTACGCTTCATTGAAGAACCAGTCTAAGTTTTGGATTGGGAAACCAAAACGCTCAAGCACAGCAAAATTCCAATCGTTAAGGTTCGTTGGAACTCGAGACGTGGACCGGAGTTCACGTGGAAACGCGAGGATCATATGATGAAAAAGTATCCTCACCTTTTTGAAGGGCTGACCAAACACAGAAAACCGCGAAACCCGACAAACCGTCAGAAATCACCTGAGGTATGAATTAAATTTCGGGACGAAATTTCTTTCTACTAGGGGATGATATGACAAACTGAAAATTTTTCTTACTTTTTCAGACACTCATCACGACTTGACTCAAATTTTCGGGACGAAAATTCTTTAACATGGGAATGATGTGACAATCGTCAATTTCAGGTTAACTACGTTAACTCCTTTAACTCAACTCCGTCAATTCAAACTTAAAGATCACTGAATCTATAACGCACACCTCATTACATTTAAACTAGGGTTTAAATGACGCTTAACACTTACTACATGTGTAGTCTTTCGGGAATTTCACCGAAACGCAACCGAGTTGACGCAAACGATTGGTGAAAAAACGAAAAACATCAAAACAATAATTATGTGATAATTATGTGTTAGACTTATGTGTTATGTGATAACATTGTATAAACGTTAACTCAATGTGCTAGAACTAGTTATTTAAGCTAGAAAAGTAACATTTGGAAGTTTAGGGACTAAAGTGTAACATGTTATTATAAATAATAACATAAACCTAAAACCCTAACACTCTTTCTCTCCCTCCCAAACCCGACGGCAGCCTCTAGACCCCCCCCCCCTTATGATCGGCCCTCATACACACACATACAACCAATCTTTCAAGCTTTTGATTGAAGATTAAGGTGTTAGGAAGGTATAAACGACTATCCTTTGCATCCTTTATACTTAATTTCGATTCTTAATGGGTTAATTAAAAAAACCCTAAGGCCGATTTTTGTATATAAGTTGTGTTCATATGTTTTGTTTGATTTGATGATGTATTGATGATGATTTGATAACTAGTATTGATATTATAACATATTAATTGTTGTGTCTTTGAGTTTGAGACCAAATAAAACCCTAACCATATATGTATGGTGAAATTGATATGCATGGATAGTGGTTATAGTGTCTAGAATGTTATATGAATGATTTGTGGTCCATAGATAGTTAATATGTTGAGTTTGGATGCAAACAGTTTCTTGACAGATTGTGTTGTTGATGTTCAATTGACTGTAACGGGGTGTAAATGTGAAAATTGGTTGAGATAATAGATACTACAGTAAACTAGGTTGAGTCTAGTTTCTAAAGAATATAAATTTGCAATTTTTGGACGTGTAAAAGTTAACCTTTATGATTTTACAAAAACGTTGTGCAGAGCTGAGTTGTTAGACCTGCTGTTAGGTTGTTTTGTAAATATTATATCTCATGAACTACGAGACCAATTGGGTTGGTTCCACTTCTGAAAGTTGGCTTGTTGAGTTAGGAACCTAACCCAAGTGGTCTTGCATTTTTTGGATTTTTCATTTAACGGGATTTGCAAATAACTTTCTGTTGCGCATAAATTTGACTGTTATGAGTTTGTTGTGGTAAATTGATCATTATCAGAAATATATATGGAATAAAAATACAACAAAATATGTTCTGGAAACCTAACACATATATGCTTTTGTGATGATTTTTGGTAAATTAATTGAGATGCTATGATCGGTGGAATAGACTAGTTTTATAAGTAGAATTCTGTCATTAAGAAACTAGTTGCTGAATTTTGTAAAAGTTGCATTAAACATGGTAATTGCTAATTTATTTGTCGTGTTTTGACCAAATTGCCCTTGCGGGGAGTAATTGCTAGTGATGTACTTTATTAATACATGACACGTAAATAATTGCTCACACATGTAATGTATCACAACTGTACTTGTTAAAGTCACACACGATTCACAAACGAAACACGAAACGTGATATTTGCATAGGTACTACGTGCCGGGTCTAGAGACTCGTTAATAGTTCCGACACTTAGAAAATCTCTTTGTTGTTTTAGAACGCTAGAGAGAGTTTTCTGTGACGCGCATCACTTGGTGATTTATTTTTGGGAAATCTTTCCAAAGAGTGAGTTCACTTACCCCTCTAAACTATTTTCAAACGCTTTTCACTTGGGGAGATAACATACTCCGAAAACGCATTTAAGATTTTGTAATATAAATTATATATCACTTGTAAAGACTAAGTGGCAAACGCAATAACTAAAGTCCTTCATTCACATCGAACCGTTTAATATTGGATAATAGCGAGTCATTGTGGAGTAGTACTACTGGGTTTGACAAACCCCACCCAACGCTAAACTCGACTGGAGGTCGAGTGGGTGTAATCTTGGCTAAACACATACCATGGTCGGGATAGACCTGGTGGCAAGGCAAATGATAAACAGTCAGCTTCGGTGTCGAACACTTAGTAATACTTGTTTTATAGGCTAGCTACCTATAGATATATAATTGACATAACACTATCTGGTAACGCAAAACGCTGAACGCAAAACGCTAAACGCTGAACGCAAAACGCTAAACGCAAAACGCTGAATGCAAACGTAACGCTTTATTGATATAAGCTTGTGAACTCACCAACCCCGTGTTGACACTTTTAGTATGTTATTCTCAGGTAGCCGAGGCGGGCGCGCGGTATAGGATCATGCATTTCTTGAAAACGCTTTTGTTATGCAAACTATTTTAAAACTGTTATCATTGGGTTTAAGTCGTCATGCGGGACGCAACATTTTGTTTTATGGTTTTTAAGCTTCCGCATTTGAATACTCGTAAACGTTTTCATGGTTTTGAAACTTTGTTTTATGGTTTGATTATAACTAATGAATCCGATCCTGTTAGTTCACACCCTCTGACGGTAAAACTCCGTTAGTGGATTTTGAGGGTGTGACATATAGCCTCTAGTCTTGCAACAGGAGCATATACTTCCGTGTAGTCTACGCCTTCTTGCTGGTGAAATCAGCACAACCAAACGTGTTTATTCCTAACGATGACCCCACAATCATCCTTTTTCACTTAAATACCTATTTGGTCGGAATAGGCTTCTTAACTCAATCAGGCTTATCAATGAGATCCCAAACACTAGTCGGCTGAACTATTGTAGTTCCTCTTGCATCACTTCTACCCATGAAGAATATTCATGCGACATACAAACACTCGTCAGTTCCATTTTAGAAAGAAATAAGTGAATTTGCGAGATTCATGATTCCCGATGAATGCATATCAGCATACCCACACAATATATTAGACTCATTTGAACTAGCAATCTGATGATGCGTCTGCACACAAACATCAAGATCACCAATGATTTTGTCCTGGGATGATAAATATGAATCCGAAGAGTCAGATTCCCAGGCACAACTACATTATCGGTTAAATTAGTGAGATTTTCTTGAAACCATGAGATGATTCACCAACCTCATGAGTTTCAGGAAATGGAACTTAAGATGCACCAAGTCCGATGAAATAGTAAACACATCAAACGTATCTAAATAAGCATGCACCAAGTCTTCGTCAGGTTCATCAACTATGTGAGTGAACGAATTAAATAAACTCTCATAGTAAAACACCAATCAGGACCCTTGCCGGCTGGAGGTGTTATGTGTCATTGGAAATCTGCATGGTAGCACTCCTCAACACAACCTGAATGTAGTTGAAAACACCTTTCTTAGGTGATGCGTAGCTGAATAAGTAACCTTCAATAGCCTTCTCCTTGAATTTTCTACATCTCTTTTTAGCATCGTGCAAGGACACCCGAAATGCTCCTTGATTCCATCTTCGTGATTAAATTTTGAACGAGAACAGGTGTCTGATCTTTAAAACTAACAAATAACACCCAAGAGTACCTCTAATAGTCATCAGTGACACCTAGACTATACCAATCTCCAGCAATACTCGCACAATCCATAGGACCAAACAATTCCATATCAAGTCGTTCCAACGGATTGTCAATGGGATTGATTAACTTAGACGGGTGCGACTTCTTCTTCTGTTAGCTCTTCTTGTATGCAACACGGTGATCGGTAAAATTGAAGCACTTTATGGAAACCCCATCCACCAACTCATTTGCCATCAAATAGTTCATCTTTCTGACATGAATTTGGCCATGATGTGTTGCAAAACACATAGTGTTTTATCCCGTTTTTTTTTATTAGTTATTAATATTTATATAGCTTTTCGCACATCAGGCCCATACGTCTATGCCACAAAATCGAGTCCTTCTCAGTTGCCTTAGAGATGAAACACGTTTCAACAGATGTAGAAGTCGATAATTTAGTACTCATATTAAGCATATAAAAATCGTTTGACCGAGGAGGCCGCATAACAACCATGTCTTCTGGAATGACATAACCCGGTTTAAGTATTAAGCACTCATTGTCAGTAAATACAACGGTGTATTTCTTATCACAAACTTGTGAAACGCTCAACAAATTGTGATCCACCTTGTTACAATAATTTGTTTTTTGAATGTAATACTACCATTCAAAACATCACATTCTTTCGTATCATTCCCCCAGAATTACTTGCGAACACTACATAACCCCCTTGAATATTCTCCATTGGTTAGTAGGTAAATATTGTCGGTAATATGACGAGAGCATCCACTATCCATAATCAAGTTTTCACCAGATATAGTCCTGGATAAACTCCGCACATCAAATAAATTATCAAATGTGATAGATTTCTTTTTCATATAAATATCCAAGTTTGAAAAGTCAGAAAAACTTTGCAAGGTATTAGTTCCAGTAGAGTTAACGAATTGAACTTTCTTAGCAGTGGAGTTTAACAACTATCTAGCCTTAATAACCAGCCATCTCAAAGTGTAAGTTAAAATAAAATTTAAAATAAAATTTTAAGCATCTATTGCACCAACATGTTTTGTGGTGCCGTTGCGTAATAACCAGCCATTTCAAAGTGTAAGTTAAAATAAAATTTTAAGTTAAAAAATGTCCAAACATGATACTTAAAGGTTTAAAAAGAAAATATTAGTAACGAATGGGTATGCCAAATGGATGATATTGTAACGAAAAGTGAAGAGTAGCTATCAAAAGATGAACAGTATCACGAATGAATTAGGTTAACGTATGAGATAACGAATCATGTGAAGAATGATACTCGGCCTTCACGAATTATGATGACGAATAACTATAACGAATGAAGATCCAATGATGACGAATCAACACCCAAATAGTGAAACAAATAGCTTAACGAATGGATGACGAAAGGAGGTAACGGACGGTATGGTGTTTATGTAACAAATGATCTTGGAAAGAATGAGTTTTTTATGACGAATAAAGTAACGAATAAGGTATCAACTTTAACATAATGAATAAGTTAGACTCAGATAGCGAATGACTATCAGATGCTTAACAAATGATCTTGGAAAGAATGAATTCATCATAACGGATGAATCTATGAACATTCAAACCTTCAACAATGGAGTTTCATATATGTTTTTCCATATCCAAACAATGATTTAGAGAAACATATATCAATGGATAAATCATCCAAATCTCAACTGACATACACAAACTAATACTCAAATTGATCATCTCACTCCTGCGAACAAAGCCAAACTATTACGAACATTCTATTCCAAATATAAACTAGTATGAAATCCAAAATTTAATCAAACAAAATCCTCTGTTTCCAAACCACACAATCTCAATCCAATTCCATATCAAACTATCAGAATACCTTAATTCAATAACATAGAAGAAGAAAAACTCAATTCCGAATCCAATTCCAATAATTAAGCCTATAATTAACATCCAAACATGCCAATTTAGCTAAAATCGATAAAATTAAAATTAGATCCAAACTTATAATTAAACAAACGATTCACCATAATATATGTAATATGTGTATTTGAGCGAATATGTTAATGAACGAAAAGTATGAGAATAGATTTGGACAGAGTAAGGTCTAGAGAGAAAATACTTTAAATACTTGTTAAATTACGTACACTGAATCAGTCTATATATAGAAGCCGAATGCCATTGGTAACACATTTCGTAACGAATGACCTTCATTTGTCTTCATTACATAAGTATATTAATATGTATATGTCTCATTCTCTATACCTCATTAGTCAACATTCCATGACGAATAGTAAAGAATAATAACGATTAGATATTCATTCGTTAAACATCCTTAACGAATGAACATAGGTAAATATGAATGGCCTCATTCATTAAACATCCTTAATGAATGAGCTTTTACAATAACGAATGGGACTTATAAATTACCAAACTGCCCTTACATTAAAGTAATAATAATTTACAAATGGTTACAAAGACTAGAACTAACACCTTGCATTAGCAATTGTCATCTACAAATTCCAACAACCCAAAACTCCTTAACCTGAATTAACTGTTCCCACTGCTGAACCTGTGACTGAAAAATCTGATAAGCAGTTGGTGACCGACCTTGATGTAAAAATTATTCAAGATGAAATGGTCAAGAAAGCTAATGAAATGATGTTTTGTGATGAAAAAGGATGACAAGAGATGGCCAGTTGATCTTTTGAGATATTCAAGGAAAACGAAAAGATTTGGAGTAAATAATATTCTTGAAGAGGCTTTGCACAAAAAGAAGGAAGTGGGTGTGAAGAAAGTACAAGGAGAATGGGAAAATGAAAGTAAAATAGATGAACCTATTAATGCAATCCCTTTACAAGTTTTAAGACCTGAGGATTGTGTGGAGAATGAACCTCAAATTGAAACTTTGAATGACTTGTTTGATACTAAAGAGGAGGCGGAAGGTGATGAAAAGAAAAGTGAAGAGGAAGAACATACCTTTCCCAAAGTGAATTTGACTGATATTCACAGGGAGAATATACATGCCATGGTTGATATTCTTAAAAAAGAATATCCTAGGATCATACGTCTAATGGCACAAAGACCTAGATTTGAAGATTTAGCTGAGATGAATGAAGAAGATTTGGATCTACTGATATAAAGAAAGAAAGAGGAGGTAAGGAAGAGAAGAGAAAACAAGAAAAGACTGACAAAGCAGTGTATGACTTCTCAGATTACACAATTACACTGAAAGACATCTGAGCAACATGAACATTGAAGACTTAGAAAACTTGTTTAAAGCTGTAAAAACAATGGATGCAGAGGATGATAAGAGAAAACTTGAGCAAGGAAAAGTGGATGAACTAAAAATAAAAGCTAGTGTGTTGAGGATGTTTGGAGGAAAAATTGCGTTCATGGTTGATAATGGTATTCCATTTGAACATGCAGAAATTATGCCAAAGAAAGATGTGGAGATGTTGTTCAAGCAGATGTCACAAAGATTAAAAAATGAAGCAGATGTTGCTGCTGAACAAATGAAACAAAGAAAAATAAAAGAATAAAAACAAGAAGAGGAGGAAAATAAAATAAGGAAAGAAAAGGCTGGTAGACCCAGAGTATGGCTGGGTGAGGAGGAAAGAAGAAGTAATTACAAGAAAAAATAACTCTTCTTGAAAGATTGATGGAAGCAAGGGAGTGGGAGAAGAGATCAGCAAGCTGACTGAAACTAAAAAAGAAGATTTATATGAGTTAGAACTTACCAAATGTAGGAAGGAGTTGAAAGAAGCCTAAAACACTTATAAACCATCTCAAGCTCCTTCCCTGATAACTAAAGTGAAAGAAGAACCACTTGAAACAAACGATAGCTAGTACCATTTTCATTAGGTATAGAAAAATCTCAGACCTAATGGCTTGTTAAAAAAGATTCATCATCTTCTTTTCCCTAATAAATCTTGGTTTCTCACCTTGAGGACTTTAGGATAACCGATAGCTAGTACCATTTTCATTTCGTGGAATTATGTATTCCACCTCAACAGTATCCCATGCATCATAGTTACAGCTTGAACATAGGTCTCGAACTTATCAGCCAACTTGGATAATCTTCCATCCTCAACAGCTTTGGGGACTTAGTAGATGTTCCCATTTCATTCTCCAAATTGATATTCTGAAGTATTGGCGATGGGTGTGTCACGAAAGCATTCAATTCTTCCATTTTTTCACGAAAATTAAAAAAAACAGCAGTTCTGGCGTATAAGTAGAACGCGGCGTATAAGTATTACAGCGTGTAACACTTATACGTTGAACAACAACGTGTAATATACTTATACAGAGAACACACGCAACGAATAACAACTTATATGACAACAACTTATGTGTAGATCACACACAATAGAACTTATACATATGGCAAACTTATACGATGAACCAAAAGTCATACGTAGTCGGCAAACATATCTGCTGCAATAAATAGTAAACATATTCATGATCTGGTCTTGATAAAACAGATGGAATTGCTGAATATGCCCGTGCAGAAATGATCAACACATGTAAACGAACATGATTCTGATTTTAATTCAAACTTGAACCGTAAATGAGTGGGTAATCGAAGAATTAGTGATCGATTATGAACTTTGACTTTCAAATCTTCAAGTTTAAACAAGTGAATGTGTTCAATTCAGTAGCAAAAACCAACCTATTGCTCTGATACCACTTGAAAGATCTCGTTTTCGATCATAATACGACATGAAAAGGATTGATAACTTTGTGTTTACTATACTAAATCATATAGCGGATACATATAATAATGGAATTGACCACATATTCACTCTATTAATCAACATTATATTCATATAACATTGATAGTACTGTTGGAATCGGTCTGCCCAAGACACATATTTGGCTAGTACATAATGATCCAAATCAGGTCATACCCAATAACAAGCTAGACAAACACCCACGATTTGAGGTACTTAATCTTTATTATCTCTCTCTAACTTTTGTTTCTTTCCGTACACCGAACCAACGTTCACCACCACCACCAATGTCCACCGGACTGGACCAACGTTCACCACCACCACCACCACCAACGTTCACCGGCCAATACTACGGACAATACCTTTTTGTCACTAGCTCCAACCAACACCAGTTCCGTTTCTGGCAACGTCTCGAGATCGGCTTACGAAACCGTCTACCCAAATCTCGTAGGGAGTCGTCCTTTTTTTTCTAACTTTAGATCTCCAGATTCCAGGATAATACACCAAAATATTGGGCTGAGATCTAGAGTTTTACCGGAGTGAAATTTTTTCTGGCGAGATACAAAGTCGGCCTGGCAAGATTTCACGTCAACAAATTGTGGATCCGGGCAAATAGCATAATCGTTGGCTCCAGATCAGGTGGTAGTGAGAGTTGCATCTTTGAATCTCCGGCGAGTTGCAGTTGCATCTCCGGCGAGTGACACTCGTTTCCAGTGAGTGGCCGTTGCATCTCTGGCGGCTTCCAGTTGGTTTAGGACTGCTTGATAAGTTATGCGGGTTTACAGATCCGGCATCTTCTCCGGTGGGGAAATCCGGCTAGCGGAAACACCAGAGATTCTTTCTTTCTCCCCCTACCTTACCCGTTGTTTATGTTATTATTATTATTATTATCATTATTATTATTAGTAGTATTACAACCTATTATTATTATTATTATTAGTATTATTATTATTATTATTATTATTATTATTATTTTACTTACTACTAACCATTAATTATTATTATCATTATTAATATTTATTGTTATTATTATTATCGAGTGCCCTATTGCTTGTGTTTGTGTGATTAGTGCAACCATAGAGCGTAGGAACCATGACTATTACTTAAGACCATGTCCTGTAACGAGGGGTGTAGGAACGGGTAAAGATAGGGAGTATGTATTGCGTTTGGCTTCTTGGAATGTTGGAACACTAAATAGTAAGTCGCTAGAATTGGTAGATGTGCTTAAAATACGTAGGGTTCAGATAGCATGTCTCCAGGAGACTAAGTGGAAAGGGCATAGAGGGGCGGAGTGTAATGGGTATAAGTTGTGGTACTCGGGCTCTGATGGAGCTAAGAATGGAGTGGCATTTTTAGTGGCTAAGGAACTACACACTAGTGTGGTGGAGGTGATAAGACATAATGGTAGGATTATGGTTTTAAGATTAGTACTACGAGAGAAGTGGTGGTAGTAGTTTGCGCCTACGCGCCCCATGTAGGCTTAGAGGATTAGGAAAAGAGAGAATTTTGGGATTGTCTAGACGCAGTGGTAGGGGCATACCTAGGGCAAGAGGATTTATATAGGAGGTGATTTAAATGGACACATTGGTAGGGCAAACGATGGTTTTCAAGCCGTTCATGGGGGTTTTGTCTTTGGGGATAGGAATGAGACTGGAACAGAGCTCCTAGAGTTTGCGTTGGCACACGACCTAGGTATTTTAAATTCTTTTTTTAGGAAAAAAGATTATCATTTGATCACTTTTAGCAGTGGCGGACGCGACACGCAAATTGACTACCTTTTGATGAGACAAGGAGACCGACGTTGGTGGAAAGACTGCAAATGCATACCTGGGGAGACAGTTGTGGCTCAACATCGACTACTGGTGACAGATACAGGCTTTAGAAATAAGCTAATTGGTAGAGAGAAAAAAGGTACACCTAAAATTCGATGGGGAAGCTTAAAGGATGAAAATCTCCTACTATTTAGGGATAAACTCATAAGGCAGACATGAGCTAGACTAAATGAGAACTCAACTCATATATGTGAAGCTATGGCAACAAACATTTTCCAAGTAACAAAGGAGACTCTAGGGGTAACAACAGGAAATGAAGGTGGGCATAAGGAGTTTTGGTGGTGGAATGAGGCTGTACAATACAAGATGGCAAACAACAACGATTTAGGGAGCTTATTAGGTGCACGAATGAGGACGAACGAGTGGAATTGAGAGAGACCTACAAAACGGCCTAGTGAAAGGCGAAGAAGGCAGTGATGGAAGCAAAGAACGCGGCCTATAATAGGATGTATGAGAGTTTAGAAACAAAAATGGGGGAACATGATATGTTTATGATTGCCAAAGCTAGGGAGCGTAGAAGGAAAGATTTAGGACCTGTGAAGTTCATAAAGGATACAGATGGACATGTACTGGTGAAGGAGCAGGACATCAAGCTAAGATGGCAGACCTACTTCCCCCAATCTTTTTAACAAAGGGAGAGATTACCAAGAATAACATGACAACACAGCCTTCCAACGACAACAACCGAATAACTATTACTGCCGATGGATAACACGAGAAGAGGTACAAACTATACTTAGGAGGATGGGAAGGGCTAAGGCGGTTGGCCCAGATAACATACCCATCGAGGTGTGGAAGTTTCTGGGAGAGGAAGGAGCCATGTGGTAAACTAATCTCTTCAATATTATCCTCAAATCTGGTAAGATTCCAGACCAGTGGAGGAGCAGCGTCGTAGTTCCAATATATAAGTGTTGGTTCAGACTGGACCGAGACGATCCGAGCCGGTTCGAGACGGAAGGTTTGAAAACCAAAGACGGATAGAAACAAACACGAAACAAACGATTTCATTGATAAAAACGAAAGATTACATGCTTGTTAAACACTGAAATCACGATCTATGGCAGGGGGAGGTCGAGCATGGCCTCCCCCCTCATCCGGACAGCACCTGGGCGCCGGGCACGCAAATCCTTAACAAACCACGCCTGAAAGCTGGGTATTTATACCCACTGCTATTCGATCAGGACTCATTCGATCGAATGAGTCCTATTCGATCGAATAGCAGACTCATTCGATCGAATCAGAGACTGGTTCGATCGAATGAGTATCCATTTGAAAATGCTCTTTCGAATGGATGACTTTCGGCGTGGACCACTATCTAGGTGTACAGCATACAACATAAACAATCTAAACTATTCGCCAAGCGACGGCCACAAAACATGCACCAACAATAAGAACAAAGGAGACGCCCAATGTTGTGGTAACTACCGAGGAATCAAATTACTAAGCCATACTATGAAGCAATGGGAAAGAGTGATTGAGGTCAGACTTAGACGGGAAACCCAGGTTACAGTGAAACAATTTGGCTTTATGCTAAGGCGTTCCACCACAAAGGCAATATACCTTATAAAAAGATTGATGGAAAAGTATAAGGCGTTTATTGACCTTGAAAAGGCAAACGATAGTGTGCCAAGACATGTGCTTTGGGAGTGCTTGGAGGGTAGAGGAGTACCGACGAAATATATAGAGATAATTATGGATATGTATACCAGGAGCGCAACTAGTGTGCGTGCGCCCATGGGGGATACTGAGTTCTTCCCCGTAGAAGTAGGACTTCACCAGGGGTCAGCGTTGAGTCCATTTCATTTTGAAGTAGTCTTGGATGAGTTGTTAAAGTCAATTCAGGGGATGCTACCATGGTGCATGATGTTCGCAAATGATATTATGTTACTTGTGGAGACAAAACAAGATCTAAACATGAGAGGAGTGGGATAAACCTTAGAGACAAAAGGTTTAAGGATTAGTCGCTCTAAGACGGAGTACCTCCACTGTGATTTGGGGGGGGGGTAAATGACAATGATGACACACAGATCACCATTGAAGGGCAGGTGGTACCGCAGGTAACGAAGTTCAAGTATCTAGGATCATTTGTTCAGAGAGATGGGGAATTAGACAGTGATGTTACCCATTGAGTCCAGGTAGGATGGTGTAGATGGAAAGCAGCCACAGGTATATTGTGCGACAAGAGTTTCCCAACTTATCTAAAGGGAAAATTTTATAGGGTCGCAGTTAGACCTGCAATGCTATAGGGAACAGATTGCTGGGCCATCAAGAAGGCACAAATGCGGAAGATGGAGGTAGCAGAAATGAGAATGCTACGATGTATATGTGGACACACAAGGTTAGACCGAATGTTTCGGGAGAGATTAGGGTTAGCGAAGATATCAGATAAGATAAGAGAGTGGAGATTGAGATGGTCTGGACATGTGAAGAGAAGACATTCGACGAATCCTGTTAGTTCTGTTGAAAACATGACTACAGAGGGGAGGAGGGGTAGAGGACGACCGAAATTGGCTTGGGATGAGAGGATTAGGCGTGATTTGATAGACCTAAACCTCTCTGAGGACATGGTTGGAGATAGGAATTCTTGGAGAAGTTGGATTAAAGTTAAAGATTTTTAGGGAGAAATGAGCACCTTAAGGCTTCTATTTACCTTATTTTAGTATGTGTATTATTATTATTTTATTATTATTATTATTATTATTATTATTATTATTATTATTATTATTATTATGTCATTCTATAATGCATCATACATATGTGTACTTGTTAAGACACAAATATAAAGCCTTTGAAATGTTCAAAGTCTTCCAAAATGAAGTAGAAAATCAACTCAATAAAACAATCAAAGTAATTCGTTCGGATAGAGGAGGTGAATACCTTATTGACACTTTTCTAGATCATCTTTGGATATGTGGGATCATCTCACAACTTATTCCACTCTGAACACCACAACATAATGGTGTGTCCGAAAGGAGGAATAGAACTCTATTGGATATAGTTTGATCTATTATTGCTATAAGCACATTGGCTCTATCATTTTGGGGTTTCACATTGCTCTCAGCAGCCCGTATTTTAAATATGGCACCAACCAAGAAAGTGGACAAGACACCTTTTGAAATATGGCATGGAAGGGTTCCATCATTATCATATTTAAAGGTATGGGGTTGTATGGCTTATGTTAAGCACAACACACAAAACAAACTTGAAAGCCGATAAACTAAGTGCATCTTTGTAGGATATCCCAAAGACTTTATGGGATATTATTTCTACAACCCAACGGAGCAAAAGGTGTTTATTGCTCGAAAGGCCGAGTTCTTGGAAACTAAGTTCCTTATGAAAGGAACTAGTAGAATGGTGGCACTCGAGGAGGATCGAGAACCACAAGCCAATACACGTTTGGTTGATACTAGCAATCAACAAGAGGTTGATAAGAATGATCAAATGTTTGATCAAGACACACAAAACGTTCGAAAATATGGTAGAATTAGTAATCCACCCGAAAGATGTGGATTTTTCATGGATGGATGCTACGTTGTATATTCAAATGAACCCACCACATACCGTGATGCAATGTCACAATCCGATTGTGACAAATGGCGTGAAGCCATGAACGTTGAGATGTAATCAATGCGTGACAACCAAGTATGGGATTTGGTTGTACCACCTCTTAACTCCAAACCGGTTGGAAGTAAGTGGGTTTTCCAGAAGAAAACCAATATGCATGGAAACTTGGATACTTATAAAGCAAGACATTTAGTAAAAGGTTTTACTCAAACTCAAAGGCTTGATTATAATGAGACCTTTTCGCCAGTGGCAATGCTAAAGTCTATTAGGATACTATTTACCATAGCCACATATTATGACTATGAGATTCAGAAAATGGATGTCAAAAACCCCTTTTCTAAATGGACATCTTGTGGAAGATGTCTATATGGTTTAGCTCGAAGGTTTTGTTGATCCACAACATCCTAATAAAGTATGCAAGTTAAAGAAATCAATCTACGGATTGAAACAAGCATCTGGAAGTTGGAATCAATGTTTTGATGACAAGGTTAAGAAATTTGGATTCATCTAGAATGCTGATGAGTCTTGTGTATATATGAAAGCTAGTGGGAGCATCATTACCTTCTTAGTATTGTATGTTGATGACATACTACTATTTGGAAATGACATTCCAACCTTGGTAAGTGAAAAAGCCGGGCTTGGGAGTTGTTTTTCCATCAAAGATCTTGGTGAAGCCGCCTATATTTTGGGAATAAAGATCTATAGGGATAGATCAAGGCGGTTGATAGGTTTAAACCAAAGTGCATACATCGATAAAATCTTGAAAAGGTTCAAGATTGAAACCTCCAAGAAAGGTTTGGTACTTTTTCAAAGAGGAACGGTATTGAGTGCGACTCAATGTCCTAGCTCAAAGGATGAGCAAGAGAAAATGAAAGGAATCTCATACGCTACAGCTATAGGATCCATCATGTATGTAATGATACGCACTAGACCGGATGTGTCATGCGCTTTGGGTATGATAAGTCGATTCCAATAGAATTCGGGAAGTAGCCGTTGGATGGCGGTTAAGAGCATATTGAAATACTTTAGAAGGACTAAGGATATGTTTCTCATAAATGGCTCTAGTGAGGAGGAACTCTTTGTAAAGGGTTACACGGATGCGAGTTTCCAAACCGATCGAGATGATTCTCGATCACAATCGGGATATGTTTTCGTTATGAATGGTGGTGTAGTCTCTTGGAAGAGCGCAAAGAAAGATGTGTTAGCATTGTCTACCACTAAATTGAAATACATCACCGCCTCATTGGTAGCTCAAGAAGCTGCGTGGATTAGAAAATTCATTGCCGACCTAGGCGTATTCCGTACTGTTGGAATCGTTCTGCCCAAGAGACATATTAGAGTTGATGTGGCTAGTACGTTATGTTCCAAGTCGGATCATACCCAATAACAAGCTAAACAAAGGCCACGATAATTATTATTAGATATGATCTAAGTAATAATAATCATCACTTACATATTTGGAAAATGGGTTTTCTAGATATTTGCGTTTGTGTGTTATATAAATTATGTGGATAATTTAAATTTGAGAGTTGATATTTATTTATTTAGATAATAAATAAACTAAAATTGTTTATGGTTTTGGGGGGAAAAACCCAAAGGTGGGCCGATAATTATTATTAGATATGATCTAAGTAATAATAATCAACACTTACATATTTGGAAAATGGGTTTTTTAGATATTTGCGTTTGTCTGTTAAATAAATTATGTGGATAATTTAAATTTGAGAGATGTTATTTATTTATTTGGATAAATAAATAAACTAAAATTTTTTATGGTTTTGGGGGGAAAACCCAAAGGTGGGCCGATAATTATTATTAGATATGAGCTAAGTAATAATAATCAACACTTACATGTTTGGAAAATGGGTTTTCTAGATATTTTCGTTTGTGTGTTAAACAAATTATGTGGATAATCTAAATTTGAGAGTTGTTATTTATTTATTTGGATAAATAAATAAATAAATTGTTTATGGTTTTTTGGGGGGGGGGGGGGAACCCAAAGGTGGGCTGCCCCCCTCCTCCCTCCCTGTCCTGTTTTGTTATTCCAAGACATGCAAAGAAAGAGGTTGGTGGATCAAAATTATTGGTTGTATCATTTTACACCTTCTCTCTCACACACAAACTCTCTCTACTTTTTCTCTTGGCAGAATACCCAAAGGAAGAACAAGAGGGTAATTTGCAAGAAGTGTATGGATCCTAGCACCCTAAGGTGTTTGTTGAAGCTCGTTGGTTATACAAGCTTGAGGTTTCCTCCATTGGAAGCTCGTCACTCAACTCATTCATCCCTTTCATTCTTGGACTTGAAGGTATGTTTTGTTAACATCCTATGGTTGTGTTTTGATAGCATGTATATTGTATATGGATCTTGGTTTGGGTTTATACATAAACGGGTTTTATGTTAATTGGTAAATCAGTATTTAAAACCTTTAATTCCGCTGTGTTTTCCTTAATAAACGGTTATTTTGGACTTTGATATTCTTGCTATAACCCAACAATGGCATCAAGAACCGCTTATACGATACATGCTTCAATTCGGGTTTAAAAGTGCTCGGGTTTGATGATATTCTTTACCATTTTGGCCGAGAACTTTTGGCCTTTTGGTTGCTGTAGGTTCCCTGGACGGATCGCACGAGATATCTCGGTCTACTCAGGTGCGGAATCCCTGCGTAGATCGTTACGAGTATAGAACACGAATCACACGAACACACGAAACGAACACACGTTATATATTCTAACTCAAACACGTGATGTAATATCACTGTTACAGACTCTCGTCCTCACGTTACAATGAACTTGAACAACTGACAAGAACTTAAACAACGATCCCAAACCAAGCCGTAACCTAGGACTATTTATACACGACAACTTCGCCTGGCATGTTCAGGCGAAGTTGTCCATAACTTCGCGTGACTAACAAGTTCGCCTGTTAAGCGAACTTGTCAGTAACTTCGCTTAAACATACAAAACATAATTAAACATTACAGACTCGATTACAGACACTAGACTATGAACTACTGACATTATGCACCAACAGACTCCCCCTTGGCAGTAGCTTCATATCTTGATCTTTAAGCACTTGTCTTGTAATCTTCAATCTTGTATCTTCACGCATGCACTCCTTCTCTAACACAAACTGACACAACTCTTTGATACTTCCTCGCTTCGTCCTTCCAAGCAGGAATATAAAAGATTTTCTTCTCATTAAGCACCTTCAGATCAGCTTGCGATAAGTTTACCAAATGCATCGGATCGTAAACTCTTAGGAGCTCTTGTTCATCCTCGTCTTCCATCACCGCCTCTACTGTCTCACAATCCACATACCACCACTTTAGGTCTTTAAGCACATCCTTGGGCATTAGCTTCATCGGTACTTCTTTAAGGCACCGGATCGGTTTATACTTCATGACCATCCAAGGTTTTCCATCAGCTCTCAAACCTCTATCCTTGTCTTCAACAAGTTTTCCATTCTGCGGTTTCAACAGCTCAAACTTCTTCTCTTTTATACTCTCTCTCTATACAATTTTCTCAATGACTCTAGCTATATTATCGTCACTTCGATTGATTAACCCCAATCTGGCTAAGTCTTTCACTTCACATTCCGGCAGTGTATTCAACGACCTTAACATTCTTTTAAAATACTGAGCGCCGTCATACCGTTTGATCACAAAGAGCTTCAACTGCTCATCATAGATCCAGCAAATAATCCCTTTCTTCGCTTCAGCATAGCCTTCAATATTGTAACTCTTCTTAAACATTGTAGGGACCGCTGGTTTCTTCGTTTTGACGAACCACTGAGCATAGCCTTCCTTCCACCTAGGCTGCTCTTCCCATTCAGTCTCATCGATTACTGTCTCATTACCTATATCTGCTTTCTCCACACCTGGAATGTCATGCTCTACATTCTCTTCTACTATTTCACCTTCTTCAACATCTTCTTCAATCACAATCTGAGCTTCAATCTTCTCAATCTCCTCAATTGGCAGCACAACATCATCAAACAACACATCATCACTAAACATATCATCATCTAATTCTTTCAAAGCATCAATCACATCATCTCCCATTCCTTCATCATCAACCATCACCACCTCATCACCACCAGAACTGCCAGCCGCACCTGCAGACTCCCCCTGAGCTGTGGAAGTCCCAAGAGCTTGATTAGTTCTTGGCAACTCACCACCTGCACCTTTCGATGCATTGGGATCATCGTCTCTATCATTTCTCTTCTTTGTCCTTAACTCGTCGCCTTTACAGCCTGTCTCCCCCTGAGATGCCAAGAACTCCTTCATAGCATCTATAATTCTCCCATGTTCAACCAGGAGGGACGACTGTAGTTGATTTTCTAGGAGGGACGATTGCAAGTTTGGAATGTAGTAACAACAAGATCCGCACGAGGTCTAGGAGTGCGGAATCCTCCTAGACTCGTTAATGGTGTACAAGATGAAGAACACAAACACGTACACGAACAAATACACGAACAAATACAAGAACGGGATAAACAAATCTGCAGATTCTTTATAATAATAATTAAACAAACACGTTACATACCGTAACATAAACTGGAACACGTCCGACCCGAGGTGAGCTCTACCTCGGGTCGTCCCTAACGACACTCTCTCTCTGTTTGTTCTCTCTCGACACTCAAACTGTAACACACAACTCTCTGAATTACTGGATTCTTAACCTAAACAAGACACACGTATATATATATATATAAACTTCAGTAGGCGTCAGTAGGCGAAGTTGTTCATAACTTCGCCTATGGCGAAGTTGTGATAACTTCGCCTAAGGTGAAGTTGTCTTAACTTCGCCGTTGGCGAAGTTGTTCTAACTTCGCCTAAGGCGAAGTTGTTCTAACTTCACCTATGGCGTCTCCGCTGGTCTGAATTGCATAGCGACGGTCACAAAATGCACCAACAGTTGCCCCTTGGTTTTTTTCTATTTTGTACCATACATGCATGTGGTAAAAAATGGAAAAATTGGTCATTTTGGTTACCAAATCTTGTTTGGGCTGAAACTGTGTTCTTCATCTCTGGCGAGAACACAATGGTTGGAAACCATGGTTCTTGGTTGACCAAGAACTCATGGTAGGGAACCATGAGATTTCGGTTGATCGAAAACTAGTTCTTGGTGTTGACCGAGAACAATAGGTTCTCGGTGAACCAAAGCTTCCTGGCCGAAAACTCTGATACTTTGGTCTTCTGGCCGAGAACTAAGGGACAAGGGGAACCAGTCAAGGGTTGAGCTATTTTGTCAAAGGTTGACCTGCTTGTGTTGGATGTTCATAACTTAGCCATGACCTTGTGTATATTGAAGAAGACTTGTTGTGGTTTATTCATTTGTTTGTAATATTCTTTTTGGGTTTGTAATATTCTTTATTTGGATACGTGATTGTATTTTATGCTTGTAAGGTTGATTTAATTTTATTGTTTTATCATGTTTGGATGTAAACAATTAAAATCGACAACTAGCATAAAAGTGATTCCATTGAAATTTTTGAGTAATAAAATTGGTTTTTTTTAACGAGTAATGATTTCATAATAAAATGAGTTTTATTAAAATGAATTTGAAAATTGGTTTTTCAAAGAGTACCATACATTTGAGTGCATGCTTATGAATGGTACATTAAATAGTTTTCCAACCTAGTATTTTGAAAAAAAAACTAAATCCCTTATAAAACAAGTTAAACACCATCCTTTTACTCGACACTCGAGTCACTTGGAGTCTTGATGTTGGATAAAGTTCACCTAATCACATTTAAGAAAACTTGTGATATTGAGGTGGATTTACAACACTTGTGGGACAAAGGTCACCTAACCACTTGTATGTGTAAACTCACACGTGTGTGTAAGTAGGACGACTTGATTTGGAAACCATGTGAATAGGGTCACCGATGCATGGTGTACAAAGGTGTTGATGGGATTAAACATGCCAACTAAACATATGATGTTTAACCGATCCCATAAAACTAGAAGTTGCAAAGGGTTGCAATTGCCAAACGTTGACTACCTTGTTAATTCGAATAGTGGGATAAAGGTCACCTAACTACTATTTAAATGAAACGTTGGAATTCTAGATTTTAATGAATAATTGTCTTGGAGACATTAAAGGGTAATTAACAATTAAAATTTATTGATATAGAAAATACTAAATTGAACTTTGTTAAATTCTTAATAGATGGCCGCAAACAATCCACATAACGCAATTATCCCACCCGTGCATAACTTATCACTAAGATCCATTCTGGATAAGGATCTTTTAAACTATAATAATTTCATGGACTGGTATCGAAACTTGATAATTTTTCTCAAGCAAGAGAAGAAGTCCTACATTTTGGACGATCCTATTCCTGATGAACCCGATGTCAACAACTTGGATGCCTACGCGGATTGGAAAATACACCGAGGATTCGGTGCATGTTTTGTTGCGTCATGTTGGGAACAATGATTCCCAAGATCCAAAATGATTTCGAGAATCATGGGGCATATGACATGATAACCCAACTTAAGAAAATGTTCCATACTTAAGAGAGGGTGGGGCGCTTCGAAACAGTTCGAGCACTTCATGCATGTCATATGGAAGAAACCCACTATGTCTCATCTTATATTCTTAAGATGAAAAGCCACGTTGATCGGCTTAAATGGCTTAACTCTCCCATCCCAAAAGAGTTAGCCACGAATTTGATCCTCTGTTGAGTCAAAGATTTGATCTAAAAGAGATATATGGAAGATTGGAATCTTCTCAACCTCCTCAGAATTCGCTAATTATGAATCCGGGCACACCTTAGACTTCTGAGAAAGCTTTTACTTAGCCGGGCATGATATTTTGTCTATCGGGCAAGGTTATCTTCTAGAATTCCTCTTTAGTGGATATTCGGGCAGGGTTTGCAAATTGGTGTATTACCGGGCAAGGTTCACTAGTTTATGCCTATCCGGGCAAGGATAACTATATCAAGTAAGTCTGTTCTTCATAGCCAATTACGGTTTACTTCCGAGTAAGCTTTTGGCTAACCAAGCTCTTGAAGCCAAGTGATTGGAAGACCGAGCAAGGTATTCTTAATAATACAGTGGTCTAAGTAGGCATGATGTTGAAATGGAATATCTCTAAGTAACATCGGGCAAGGTTCATCTCTAGCAAGGAACAGTGCTGCCGAGCACACTTTACTAATAAGCTATTCTCTAGCAAAGAGTTGAAAGGGACCATTGAAGAACAAGGTTTCTCGTAAGAGTTTGTCGGGCAAAGCCTGGAATGTCAAGAAGATTGAAGTCTACCCGGTGAGTATTTTACTTGGTAAAATACTCTTCAAGTAAAGTCTACCCGGAAACTGATCCTGGGCACACTTCTATGTTACCATGTTCTGAAGGATGGCAGAGCACATAGCCTACTCGGAAAGTCAATATTGCTGCAAAGCCTACCCGAAAGACTTGTTTTACACTTAGAATAATTTTGAATATGTATTAACATTTGGGGTTTCTATAAGGAATGACAGCTGTAAAGGAGGTGTCAGGCCTATAAATAGAATAATTTAGGGCACAGCTCCTAGAGGCGAAAACGACGGACAACCTCTTTAATTAAGAAAGAATTGATTTAGAATTGTATCTGTTGATACTGCTGTTTTACCGGTCTTTCTCTCCCTAGTAATTAATTCTCGCTGACCACATCCTATGGGAATCATTGAATCAATAGCAATAAGCCCTGTTAGAAGAGGCTCTTATACAGAACGTCGAGAAATAATCCCCGGAGCGGGTGATTCAATTAACCTATATTCAGAAGATTAAATTTCACCTCTACCATTAATAGGTTTAGCCAGAGCGTTGACAACACGACCCAAATAGGCCTCACTCACTGGTATATAAGCAATTCTTAGTTGACAGCTGTCCTAGGATTCGTACGGATAAACTTTCCCTTCAAGAAACCCAAAGTCGATTATCCTTTTGTATGATGAACATTATATGAATGGAAATCTTTTGAGTGAATATTGTTTGTGTTAGTTACATTTAATTATTGTTTAGCAACCACATCGTTTGTTATTGATTCTGCCTTTAACAAACGGTAATCTTTCTAAATATAACAACTCTTCATTAAGTCCTTTGTAGACACATTTATTTGTGTGATTTATGGAATGATTTGAGTAAGATCTACCTAAAATCGGGGACCTGACAAGTGGTATCTGAGCTAGTTGCAACTATTTTAGAAAGATTCTTGTTGCTGATTGAAGGTTTGAAGAAAGATGACGTAAGAAGACCACTGTTTCATTCAAAAGTGACGTCAGCAGCTCTGTTCTTCATTTTTCTTCCAGATCTATAATCAATTGGTGTTTTCTCTTCCTTATTTCAATTAAAGCTTGAATTTTTATTATCAAATCTTATTCTATTCGCATCAGACACATCAGATCTGAACAACCGGTTTTCAGATCTGATTATCTTAGAACTCTGTTTTACAAAGAAACTATTTTTGATTTTTCAAAAATGTCTGGATACGAAGAACAAGAAGTGTATACTAACAAGATTCCTAGACTATATGTATAGGAAAATTTCACAAAATGAAAAGTCTTGTTTGAAGCAGCCGTTTGCTATAATGATGTTGATATGTTGAAGTCAATCAAAGAAGGTCCACAAGGCACTGTTGAGGATGGCGCAAATCCAGCTGCAACTATAGCTGTGTTGTGAGAGAATGAGGAAAGTAGATGACAGAGCCTTAGCAATGATAAAGCTAGGACTGTCTTGGGAAATATTGACCAAGGTTGCACATCATCCCACAGCAAAGGCTATGTATGATGCAATTCTTGAAATGTTTGAGGGAAACACTGAGTTGAAGAACATCAAGAAGCAAAGGCTGAAGCAACAATTGGAAAGGTTTAAGTATAAGGAAGGAGAGAGATTGAAGTGAATTCTAGAAAGATTTATAGCAATTGTGAATGAGTTGAGAACCACTGACTATGTCATGACTGATTATAACTTGAATACCAAGCTGCTCAACTCAATGCCTAAGGAATGGTACACTGCCTGCAAGTTCATCCTTCAAAAGCCCAATTTCAATAACTTGAAAGTGGATGATGTAGTGTGTTTTCTTCAGGCTGCTAAGATTGAGATGATAGAGAATGAGATGATTAACGAAGAAAAGCCCTGTTTCAATGTTTCTAATGCTCTGATTGCATCAATGGGAAACTTGTTAACTAAAAACCAACAACAAATCCCTATTATTGAAGAACCAGTTGAGCATGGTGTTGACACACCAAAATCTTTTGTTGGTGGTAGAACAAGTTACCATGGTAACCAACAAAGGTTCAATGTCCAGTTAATAGGAAATACTGATTCTGCCTCTATGGAAAGTGGGCATGTACCTTACACTGGTGGTGGAAATAGTCAAGGAAGTGAAACACAGGCCTTGCTCTCAATGTTTACAGAATCATATAATGCTTTTGTTGCAAAGAATCTTATTCACACAAGTATGGTACAAGAGGATCTTGAGCAGATAGATGCTGAGGATTTGGAGGACATGGATTTGAAATGGCAAGCAGGCATGTTGGCTCTTAGAAGCAAAAGGTTATACAAAAGGACGGGTAGATCACTTCTGTCAGGGCCTAATGAAAGAATTGGATTTGACAAGTCAAAATCCATTTGCTATAATTGCCAACAGCCAGGCCATTTTGCAAGTGAGTCTAATATGCCAAGAAACTATCAAATGAATCAGTTTCAAAATCAACCAAGAAACCAGCAGCATCAATATCAATAGAACCAGATGAGAACCAACAATCCCAATAACAAAAATTTTAACAACAACAACTATAATCCCAACTTGAACAACTTCCAGTCTCAAATGAACAATCAAAATCAAGGAGTGCCTCAGAATCAAGGTTTTCAAAGAAACAACAACCAAAACCTTCATACTATTCCAAACAACACTGTCCCAATCAACCAAAACCAACCCAGAAATCAAGGAAATGTGGCTGTAGCTACACAGCATGCAGGTAATTTTGATTGGAGCAATCATGAATAAGACATTGCAGATGATATCAAGAAAGCAAATGTGACATTCATGGCCATAATTAAGAAAGAAGCTGGATCATCATCTCAGGTACACTCTGCTCCTACAATTGATTTAAATGAAATTATCAATGAGCTAAAAGTAAAAGTAGGCAAGCTGGAAAGTGAGTGTTTCAAGAAACAAAGTATTATCAATGCATATGAGGCAAGTGAACTTGTAAGTGAAGAAAGAATGAAAAGTTTGGAAGAAGATTGTGTAATCAGTTACAGAGCTCAGAAAAGATTTACTACTGAAATAGAAGGGTTGAAGAAAATGGTTGTTGAATAAAAGGTACAAAACACAAAACTAGAAGTTGAAAATGAATTCTTAAAGAACTTGGTCTCCACTGGAAACATCTGCGGAATTCTAAACCAAGAAAAGGAAGAAGACAAATACAAACCAGTACCACCACCATTCAACAACTTTATGCCCAAAGTTGATAAAGAGAAAAGAAATGCATATCTACAACAATTCGAAGATGTTTTTCAAGACAAAGAAGAGCTTGTGGATTTGTATAAGAATGTTTAGGTGAATTTGTGGTAAAGAGAGATGTGAAAGAGGATAAGTCAATTGGAGTTCAAGTCTCTGAAGATGACTTTGGTTCTGATGATTTGAATCAAGATGATCTAAGTGATTTGAGTGATCAAATTACGGATGAAGAGATTAAAGCTGATGAAAGGGGAAGAAAATACAAGAAACCAAAATCCATTGACAAACTTCCAATGTATCCACCTGTCACACCAAAAATGAAGAAACAGAATGAGAGAATGAAGAGAGAGCAAGTGTCATTTGACATATGTGAAAGGAAGAAGGTAAATTACAATGTTGTAAGACCTCATAGCAAAGCAGTATTGGGAAAGAAAAAGAAAAACAACAAGAAAAGGGTGAATGAAAATGTGGATGTTGAAAACTTTATCCCAATTTACCCTGTTTTCTCTAATCATGAGGTGCTTGATATTGGAGAAGTGGAAACCATGGAAGAATATGATAAGAGACAATCAAGACATAGAGAGAGTTAGGACGAAGAACAACTTAATATGAAAAAAAAATGTGTTTGTGAAGAGCATGACTAAAAGACAAGACATCAGGATTGAGGAGTGTGTTCCTTTCTCAATCAATTTTGATAGTCTAAAAAAATCAGAAACAATTGGTGCCAAGGGACCTAAACCAAGTGAAAGGTTCAGAAAGGGAAGTGATCATAAGAAATACAAAGGAAAGGTTTGGTGTAAGAAATGTGATGAGTATGGTCATCACACAGACTCTTTCAATGAAAGACTCATATTCAAACCTTTTCATGTCCCTAATGAAACAAAGTATGGACAAGACTTTGTTGTGTATAAGAAAAAATAAGATGAGTACCTGGGAAAGGGAAAAATTTGTGAAAAGGAAGATCTGAAGAAAGAAAGCCAGCAACCATCAGTAAAAGCCAAGAAACATGTGGCTAAACAAGCTCAAAGGAGTAAATCTCCTGTAAAGGAAGAGAGAAATGTAAAAAAGAACTTTCAACCCTTGAGAACCATTCCTAAGAGGGAAACACAATCTGTCAAATCTGATAGTTCTCAAGGATCACCAAACAGTGAAAAGACAAGAATTAGAGGTATCTTTCCTAGAAAGAAACCAACTGAACTTACTGGTGATGAAAAGTTTCTAATGAGACATGGGTTTCAACCTAAAGGATTCCTTTGGAAACCTAAGGCCGAGACAGTTGCTGATATAATAGATTACTCTGAAAAGAAAATTATGTAATAAAGGAGTATGACACTGCATCAGTAGAATGCCAGAGCTCAACATCATTTGTTAAAACCCCAAGAGAGTATGGGTATGAAACAGACAATTCAGACAACATAGAAGTCACTCATGAAGATCCTGAACCAACAACACTCACTTCCCAAGCTGCCACTAAAACTAAAGTTGATGAGTTGCAAGATGAAATAGCTTACACTTCATCAATCAACTGGGCAAATTCTTTCTTTTGTGCAGGAACAGTCCACTCCTCTGAATGACATATGGAATATGGATAGTGGTTGTTCTAGGCACATGACTTGTGACAAAAGATCGCTTGTCAACTATGAAGAAAAGTTTGAAGGTCCTGTATCTTTTGGGAGTGATGAAAATAGTGGAAAGATTGTTGGGAAGGGAATCTAAAGAAATGGAAAAGTTTCATTTGATAATGTGTTTCATGTTGAAGGTCTACAGTATAATCTGCTGAGCATATCACAAATGTGTGATAAGGGTTACAAAGTTGTGTTTATTGACTCACATTGTTTTATTCTAAAACCTGAATTTGTTATCCCACCTGAAATGATTATGATGATAGCCCCAACAAAAGGCAACTTATATGAATTAAACATGAAACAAGCTATTTCAAGAGGTGGAGCATGTTTTGTTTCCAAAGCCACTGAAAATGAATCAAAATTGTGGCATAGGAAATTGTGTCATGTGAACTTGAAGAACATGAATAGACTTGTCAAAGGTGAGCATGTAATTGGCTTAGCAACAAGAGAGTTCAAATTGGAAGATCATTGTAGTTCATGCTAGAAAGGCAAACAACACAAATATTCTCATAAGACAAAGCTCATGAATTCAATTGATCAAGTACTTGAATTACTTTACATGGATCTCTTTGGTCCTGTGAGTGTGCCAAGTATAGGAAAGAAAAGATATTGTCTTGTGATAATTGATGACTAGTCAAGATATACTTGGGTTTATTTCCTAAGTACCAAAGATGAGACTGCAGAGTTGATTAAGGGATGTGTAACAATGATTGAGAACAAAATGAATAAGAAAGTTAAAATGACGAGAAGTGACAATGGTACAGAGTTCAAAAATGGTGTTTTGGAAGAATTTTGTGTAAGTAAAGGAATCATTCAACAATTCTCAGCTCCTAGAACTCCTGAACAAAATGGTGTTGCAGAAAGAAGGAATAGAACTTTGATTGAAGCTACAAGAACCATGTTAGCAGATGCTAATTTACCTGTTACAGTTTGGGCTGAAGCCATAAATACAGCCTGCTATTTTCAGAATAAGGTACTTGTCAACAAAAGACATAACAAGACACCATAGAAAATATTCTACAATAGAAAGCTTTATATCAAGTTTTTCAAACCCTTTGGATGCAAATGTTTTCTTCTGAACACAATGGATTATTTGAACGAGTTTCAAACAAAATCCCTAGATTGTTTCTTTGTTGGATATTCTACACACTCAAAAGCATACAGAGTATATGTGAAAGACCATTTGAGTGTTATAGAATCATCTGACATCATCTTTAATGAGAATCAATTCAACACAGTTGATGGTGCAGCGTGGCTGTTTGATCATGAGAAGTTGATAAGGTGTTTCAAGATTTTTTCCTGAAGAATTTGATGACTCATTCTAAAAGACCAGTGTAATTGAGCAGAAAAAGAAGAAATCATTGGACTTAGAAGAGTTGTGGAAAAAGGTTGCTAGAAGAGAAAAGGAATATACTTTTGTGAAGAATTCCTCAAGTGATATTGTTGAACAAGTTCAAGAGAATAATCAAGAAGACAATCATAGTCCTGAACAAGATCATCCTGATATCAATCAAGACAATCAAGAAATACAGAATGATCAAATTCAGAATGAGGGAAACACAAGCAACAAAGAAAATAAAGAAGAAGCTGTATCCACAGCAAGATTTCAAGATCTGTTTGAAAAATTGCCTATGGACAACAATGGTGCATCTACTTCAGGACAAAATAATGAAGAAGCACCAGAATTTCATGATGTAGAAACTGATTTGTTCATTGAAGAACCAGATCTCAATGAATCAAATATTGACACAAATGTGTCTGCAGATATGATTGTACAAACTCCTTATGTAGAAAAGAATCATCCTTCTGAAAACATCATTGGAGATTTACATGAAAGAGTCACAAGAAGTCATTCTGAAATTGCGAACAACTGACTTTACTCCTGCTTTCTATCCCAAATAGAGCCAAAGAACATTGCTCAAGCACTAAAAGACAATAGGTGGAAGCAATGCAGTAGGAACTGGCACAGTTCAGAGATTTACATGTGTGGGATCTTGTTGATAGGCCAATAGACAGATATGCAATAGGAACTAAATGTGTTTTTAGAAACAAAAGGGATGAGAGGGGTTTTGGTGATTAAGAATAAAGCTAGGATTGTGGCAGTTGGATGCCTTCAGGAAGAAGGAATAGACTTTGAGGAAGTCTTTGCACTAGTTGCAAGACTTGAAACTAACATGATCTTTCTTGCATATGCTGCCTTAAAGAATATTAAGGTGTTCCAGCTTGATGATAAGTCTGCATTCCTAAATGGAAAGATTGATGAAGAGGTGTATGTTGCTCAACCTCCAGGTTTTGAGGATCCTTTGTATCCAAAGAGGGTATATAAATTGAATAAAGCCCTATATAGATTACATCAAGCTCCTAGAGCTTGGTATGATGAACTGTCAAATCATCTTCTGGAAAATGGTTTTCAAAGAGGAACCATTGATAAGATACACTTCTATAAGAGAAAGGGATCAGATTTTCTTCTGTTACAAGTTTATGTGGATGATCTCATCTTTGGATTTACAAATTAACAAATGTGCATGGAGTTTGAAGGGGCAATTAAATACAAATACAGCATGAGCTCTATGGGAGAAATGAACTTCTTTCTTGGACTGAAAGTTCGACAGAAAGCTGAAGGGATTTTCATTTACCAAACCAAATATGTGCAGGACATCTTGAATAAGTTCAATTGTCATGAGTACAAAACTTCTTTAACTCTAATGGACACTAAAGAAAAGATGATAGCTGATGAAAAGGGGGAGCCTGTAGACGAACATGAATATAGAGCCAAAATTGGATCCCTGATGTACCTTAATGCAACAAGACCAGATATTATGTTTGCTGTATGTGTGTGTGCAAGATTCCAATAAAATCCAAAAGTCTCCCATATGAATGCTGTGAATTGAATTTTTAGATATTTGAAGGGAAGACCAGACTTGGGAATTTGGTATCCAAAGAATAAATCTTTCTATCTGATTGCCTACACAGACAGTGATTATGATGGGTGTAACATGAGCAGAAAGTCAACCTCAGGAGGATGTCAATTTTTGGCTGAAAGACTAGTGTCATGGCAATGCAAGAAGCAGACTACTGGCCCAATCTCCACTGTAGAAGCTGAATACATTGCTGCATCTGCATGCTGTGCACAAGTTCTTTGGATTCAAAACCAGATGCTGGACTATGGTTTGAACTTTCTGAATACCCCTATTCTTATTAATAATACTGCTGCATATTTTACAGTTAAAAATTCAGTTCAACATTCTAAAACTAAGTACATTGAAATCAGACATCACTTCATAAGAGATTGTAGTGAAAAAAGTTTGATTGAAATGCAAAGAGTTGATACAAGTGATAATTTGGCAGACCTATTCACCAAACCACTTGATTGAAACAGGTTCAACTTTCTTTTGAAAGCCCTGGGAATGATCAACTCTGATGAAATCTGATTAAGGATGTGTGCCTAGTTGTGTACCTCTATGTGCTAACTGATTAAATTGTTAGAGGTTGCACCAAGTGAATGTTAAGTGAATATTCTTGATTATGTTACTTAATATGTTGACTGCTATGTGCTTTAACTGATTATGAGTGCAAAGTTTTGACATGATTGATTTGTTTGATGTTTTTACATGTTTATTAATTGATGTGCATTTGTGATGTTAGGATAAGTGTTCTTGTTATGAATTACTTGTTAATATAAGCTTATCTGACATCACTACTTAATTGCTTGAATATGTGCTTTATCTGATCTTCTGAAGTTATTAAGATAGGATAGATCTTGAATAAGTTTAGTTGTCTACTTATCTTAATGATATTATGTTTGATTGAGATTTGTGTTTGTGTGACAACTGTTTGTGTCAAAATGAGTCTTATGTCAAAATTAAATGATTAAATGAATTTTCTAATGAATTTTGCATAAATACTTTATTTTGGTCAAAACATGAGCAAGTTGATTAATGGTGCTGAGATAAGATAAGATTATTCAGTTCAAGCTTTTGAGAAGCTTAAAAAGAAGGATTTTTTTTAAGAAAAGTCACAAGTAGTTGTTTTTGCTGAAAATTATGTCATTTGCCCAGTTGAAAGGACATACACTTGTGTATGTTTGGTCCTAAAATCTTTACAGATTCAAAGGATAGCCATTGACCTGAAAACTGAATGCATTTGGGGAAATTATGACTTGCTTCTTATTCATTTACTTAAAACTATGTCAAAGCTCTGACTTTAAAAGGACATATAATCACATGTATGTTTGGTCCTATTGACCACTTTTGGTCAAACAGGATAGCCATTTACCAGCCAATGAAGAGAAATTGGGATTGAATATTAAACTGAATTTTGATTAGGGAAATGATAGTACATTGACTACTTAGCCAATCATATGGATTTAATAGGCTAAAAGGACCTTAGTATAGTCATTAACATGTATTGTTGCTTTCCCATGACATGTAAAATCTATGGTGATATAAAAACATAATGAATATGCTAATCTTTATGTGGAGATACATAGTTGTCTTTGCATGTATAAAGATAAATCCCTCCAAATGATAGGTAGAAAAGTGATTACCCAGTCATACACTAGCCTGTAGTTATTTGGTCAACCAAAAATGAAACATCTTTAAATATGACAAAGAACAAGCTTTTAAAAAAATTGAGAAAATATCAAAAACAAGGGGAAGAATGAATAAAGATGTTGACAAAAATCTGTCTCATCTTGGATGAAAGGCTTGTTATTTAACAGTTAGTCCAACTTTAAACTTCTATATATGTTTTAAAATCAAAAATATAAAAAGATCCAATATGTTCTGTCATATAAAAACAATTTTTGACCAAATACAGGAGGTTGGAGTCAAATTGGGGTGATCTAGGGAAAGCCAAATAAGTTTTCAGAAGAGATATGAGGCATCATAGCACAGTGTTGACCATTAATGTATTATGCTACTGATTGAACCTTAATCATATCACCAAAGATATGAAATTCATGCTAAGTTAATACCTGTTGTTAACCTATCTATGTTATCATAATAACGCTGAGAATGAAGTATTGAGAAGGCTACTTAGTCAATATGATCCCATTCTTGAGATCTTTTCAGAAAAGGAAAGAAACTATTTTGAAGAGAAATACAACTGAAATTTGATCTCTATATGCACCATTTGCTCTTAAACTATGATCTTTAAAGAAAAAAATATTTGATGACAAGTGGTTTAAGTCAAAAAGTGTTGCAATTTGCCTTTAATAGGTTGAATATATATGTTCGGGTAAGGTTTGAAGTTTTCTTAACTTACCGGGCACAAAAACAGTTGATTATGTTTGAATATGTACTTTCGGGTAAGGTTCAATACGTTTTAACCTTTCCGTGTACACTTAGATAATGTTATCTAAGTTTACTATTTTCGGGCATGCCTTGAAGTATTTGATACTTGTCGGGTAGAGTTGCTATTCAAGTCACTCTCCGGGCAAGCCTGATTGTTTATGATTGAATATGTTTTTAGGTAAGGTTTGTTGCTCTATAACCTTTCCGGGTACACCAAGGCACTGTTATCTAAGTTTGTCATTTTCGGGTATGGTTTGATATTTTGAATTTCTCGGGTAGACTAAATTGTTTAGTTTAGTTCCCAGCCATACCTGTTGTTTGAATATGAGTATCCTAGTAATCTTAGTGCTAACATAGGATTTTCGAGCAAGCTCTTTGAAATTTAGACTATAGCACAATTAGATGTTTTATGTTTAATTTCATTCCTAGCATGCTCTGTGTTATTTGTGTTTATGATTTATTTGGAATTACAAGTGTTTCCGGGCAGACTTTGTCTTTCAGGCACACTTTATATTCCGGGTACAATATTGTTCCCTCAATATACTTGGTAATTTCAAAATTTAACTTTCAGAGTACACTGTCTGCTAGATATTCATTTCGGGCACACTTTATACTCTATGGAAGTTGTTTGGGTATACTTTGCATAAGAAGGTTGTTCGGGCACATTAAACATTATGCTTCAAAGTATGCTTGATTGAATGTGTTTCTTATTCTGATAGGGTTTATGCTAGATCCAGCTTTTTAATTCAAATTTAAGAAATTTGTATGGGTATCTTAATTGATTCCTAGCAAGGATGTTTATTTGATATTTTATACTTGATTATTTGCCTTGTGATTGAGTTCTCAAGAAATATGGTATTTCGGGTAAGCTTTCTTCATTATGTCTTGACTTTAAATTACTTAGCTTGACTAAGCAAAGTTTGTAAGTGGAAGGTACAGGGCAAACTTTGTCAATTTTAAATAATGAAAATTTTACCAAGCAAGGTTTGACATCTTAAGTTTATTGGGTAAGGTTTTAAATGGATATGATTATTATGTTTGACAGCTAATAACTCACTACACGACAAATGCATTTAAACCCACTTTCAAAAGGTATATAATAGGGAGTTAGAAATATTTTTCAACATTACTTTTCCCTCTCTCCTTCCACTGCAACTACTTAATCATAAAGAAACCAAAACCGACTTATCGCATTTGTTTCTAATCCAAACCTTAACTTTAATCAACCCTCTAATTCTGACTCGGTTATAAACTTGTCAAAGAACAGATATGGAAGAAGAAGAAGTTCAACCTAAATATGCCTTTGAAAAGAAACAAAACATGTGTGCACTGTTGCAAGTCACACCTGATAATGAGCCTGTGTTAAGGATGATTACTTGGATGGCTAGATCCAATGTGAGTTTTGCTTTCACTGAGTGCCCAATCATCTATAGAAATCATTCACTAGATTTCTGGCGCTCTGCAAGACTTGTTGATGACATAAATGGTAGAAGAATCGAAGCAACTGTTGCAAGCCATGAAATACATGTGACAGAAATAATGATAAGAAGATGCTTGCAGTTACATGATGATGACCATAACCCAATAAACTTCAATACAGCTCACTTGATGAGAATCTTTGAACAAACAATTGGATATCAGGGAACTTTACATGATGCGCAATTTCAAAAGGGGATGTTCCCTATGCTATATAGATTCTTAATTCACCATGTGATACAGGGGTTTGCTCCAAGAAAAGGATCATGGACTCTGATGAGTCGTGATTTAGCAAATGCCACTCTTGGTATTATATATGATCTACCTTTAAACTTTTCAATATGATATTTGATGGCATGGTTTGAAATTTGAAGAAGGTCGAAGTGGATAGATTCCTACAATACCCCAGATTCTTACAGATAATTTTTAGACATACACACACTTGGCATTACACATCTGCTGCAGAATCCCGACACATATAGAAGAATTGCAAATCCGGGAATTGCAAACAGATGTAACTCAACATCCCATTTGAAATTTTACCATGGTTGTTGAACCATGATTTGGAGATTATGCCAGTGCCTGAGTTGAGCTCAGAGGAGGAAGTAGGGGAAGATGGTGATGAGTATGATTCTGAATATGGAGGTAATGATGATTATGGAGATGAAGGAGGGACTGAAGGAGCCATGATTGTTGATGCACTGGATCAAGGGGAGAACCAACTTATGTTATTTTGTACTTAAACGTTAACAACTATTTTGTTATTCTTGCATTAAATTACATGTTTGTGTATGTGATAGGTCCCATGTTTAAGAGAGCAAGAAAAACGAGTCAAATGAAAAAAGAATCAGCTAAAACGGAGATCGGATGAAGCCGGTACGCAAAAACGAAGATAAACGAGCTGAAAGTCAAAAAACGTCAGAAAATGTCATGTTCGAGCTACGCGACCAGGTCATACCATTCAAGAAGCATGTGGTAGATTCCAACATGTCCCAAGGCTGCCAAGAATGTTCAAGAATCAGCTACTACGTCTATTTTGTCTTATAGTGGGCCTAGCGGGTTTGTTTTAACCTATTTTATATTAGGAAGGAGGTGTTTAAACATATATATAAACCCTAAAACCCTATGAAAGATTTTTAATCATCTTTGCAGCCATCACACCTGCTCTAGAGGAGAAACCAAGGAGGACAAGCTTACGGTTCTATCTTTTATCCTTCGGTTGTCGGTTTTCACTATTTTAACGTTTGTGAGTTCGTTTTTGGTTTTTAATCATTCAAACCTTTTGTAATCAGATTTATATGAACATGTTTATCATTTATATCTATTTCATCTACTGTTCAAAAGTTATGTGTAGCTAAACTTGTTAGTTCTACCTAGGATAGATGAATATTGTTAGGTTTTAATGAGTAATATGGATTGTTGATCATCATGGCTTGAATTGTTAATGAAAAGTTTGGTTATCATTGAATTGGGTTGTGTTTATTGGCTGTGTTTTTATTAATTATACTCATATACCTCTTGCTTTGATTGATTGAATCGGTTTTGATTGATTTTAGCTTGTTTGAACTCTTTACTTCGTGTTTACAGATTGTTTGCGGGGTGATCAACCGTAGGGTTTAAGTGGGTATGTTAACTGATTAGATTCAGCGGGTAGGAACCTTCTTAGAGACCGAGAGGTGAGTCGACATTAGAGCACATTACAATTGGTTTCCCGGTTTATTCTTAAAATCAACTAAGTGTAAGTTAGAGTTTGTTATTGAGACTGAGAGATGATCTAGCTTTCTTGAGTGAACCTTAGTTGTGTCATCCTTAGGAACCGGTGTCGTGAGAATCATCAATCCATTACCTTATTATACCTTCGATATGATTCTTACCTAGGTAGACGTTTTTCTCCAATTGTAGTTAATTCTCTAAGTTTTATCGAGTGTTTAGTTAAGTTAAGTTAAGTCTAGTTAATTAATTTAGTTAAAGTAAGTTAGGTTAAGTAGTTAATTATTAAAAATCATTTAAATATTCTTAGGTGAGTCTTGGTTTGGGTTTAGTTATCATAAATGTTTTCAACTGTCCTTGTGTTCGATACTCGCACTTCCTTAGTAAAATACTATTAGTGATCGGTACACTTTCCGGTTTTGTGTGGTTTCTTTAAGATTTTCGTTTAATAAATTTAAAGCTTAGCTGTGAGAGCATCATTATACACATATCAAGTTTTTGGCGCCGTTGCCGGAGACACGGTTAGAGGCGTATTGAGAACGACCCGAGTTAGGATTTACCTATTGTATTTTTGTATACTTAGATTAGATTAGTTATTTTAATTATTTAGTGTTAGTTTAATTTTATTTTTCGTATTTTATTCTATTTTTATCTGGTGCCCGTGATCCTTTTCTATCTAGTGTTCTTTACCGGAAATATGTTCGGACGACAGGTTGTAACGCCATGGTGCAAAGTGTGTGGCGGAGATCACTGGGTACATGATGCATATGAGTGAAGAAGGATAGAAACCGAGGCACGAAAAGCTCCATGGGAATCACTTTTGGCAAAGCCTCCTCCATACTGATTTGCATATGATCAAATGGGGAACTTCTTAGGGTATAAAGATTTGTCAGGGAATATATTACAGCCCACCCCAGAATTGGAGGAAATAATGGATGATGTGTTGTTTGCTATTAGAAATGATTTGGAATATATTCCACCTTTGAATCCACCTTTGTTTGAAACCCTGAGTGAGATTGAAGATATCAGAATGGAAGAGCATAGAATAGAGGTGTATGTTCCCTCTTGGGAGGAAGAATTTAAGGATGGGTTTTGTGAAGAGTTGATGGACTTTGCCACTACGGATGAAGGCGAGTTTGACCCACTTGGTGATCTAAAGCTACCTGAAGATTTAATATATAACGAGCCAAGTGTGGGGATCGAGAAGGAGCTTTGTATGAAGAGCCATTAAGTAGTTAGTGATTTGGTCCTTCCGACACTTCACCTCAATTGTGAAAAACCAAATCACGAACCGTACTCAATCTCCATTCGGGACGTGTTAAGGTTTAAAATTTTGGCTAAAAGAACTAGAAGAAGGATTTCTGGGCGAACAAATCGTAGTGTGATGAAGAGATTGACTTCCCCGTTTCACTTCACTGAACCATTTTTGGGGGAATTCAAGAGTTGGTGGGCCGAGTTTAATTCATATGGTCGGGCCAATGAGAGTTGTGCAATTGGTTTCTACCCGACCAATTGTAAAAGGAGAGTGTTGAGGAGCATCGATGGGAAGAGGATAAAGGAGAAGCCTCCTTATTGAGGTTTCGGGAGCGAGTCCGGCTGAAGACTATTCAATAAATTAGCGCTTCCCGGGAGGCAACCCGGTAATATCTTTCCTTATTATTTTATTTTCATTTTTATTTATATTTCCGAGTATTTCCAGGTGTTTCTTCTCTTACTTGCAGGTTATTCCTAGGTTGGTTGATGACTGTTGATGAGCTGGAGTTTTAAACAAGTGTGGGGATGCAATTTGCTTAATGATTGCCACTTTCGTTCGTTAGTGATAGCTTGATAGAGAGTACTGGAGTTTTAAGCTTGCGTTAGAATTGGAGGGCGAGGAACATGATTCACCGCACAATTGCATGATCACATATACCATGGGAGTCTGTTCCACTTTAATTTTCCTTATGTTTAGTTTTGTCTTTTCCTTGTCTCACATTGAGGACAATGTGAAATTTAAGTGTGGGGATGGGAAATGACATTTTAATTTTTATGAAAAATAAAAGAATATTGAAAATCTTGAGAGTTAATATTTAAAGTAAAAAATTTAAAGAAAAATGTCCCTTGAAAATTGTTTTTCTTCTACGTTAAGCAGAAAATGATACTATTACCATTGTGTTAACGAACTCTCAGAACTTTTGAAATATATAATATAATAATAAAAGAAGAGATGGTTTGCATATATGATTTGGGATGTGTCGGAATGCCCAACTAGCTTTGATAGTCCTTTTTAGCAGTTTATATATATATAATAATTTGAAAAATGGTGAAACCGAATTTCGATGCTTAGGGAGGATTACCATAATCTGAAAACTTTGACATGGTTATACTTAGATGCACTCAAAACCAGCACACACCACATGTCCATCTTTCTACAAGCTTAGAAATAGTTATATATTTTACGGTGATATAAAAGATTGAAAAAAAAAAGAAAAAGAAAAGAAAGAAAGAAGAAAAGTATGTATTGAAAGTTATGCTTGTGTATTCTCAAAAGTTGTTCAAGAAAAGCAAAATGCTTGTGAAGAAAGTTATGTGTTGTAAAATTCCAAAGAAGCATTCTTTAAAGTTAGTAAAAGAGGCCAAAGATGCACATACTAGACGGGACACAGAGTTTACGTGTTACCAAGGGGATAGTGACTATGAGGATACACAATTGGGGCTCGAAGGTTCTTAGTCAATAAATATCAAATTAGGAATTTATTGGACAAAGTCCAAAAATATTGGCTAAACACATACCATGGTCGAGTGGGTGTAATCTTGGCTAAACACATACCATGGTCGGGATAGACCTGGTGGCAAGGCAAATGATAACAGTCAGCTTCAGTGTCGAACACTTAGTAATACTTGTTTTATAGGCTAGCTACTTATAGATATATAATTGACATAACACTATATGGTAACGAAAAACGCTTAACACAAAACGCTGAACGCAAAACGCTGAACGCAAACACTAAACGCTTTATTTTATATAAACTTGTGAACTCACCAACCCCGTGTTGACACTTTTAGTATGTTATTCTCAGGTAGCCGAGGCGGGCGCGCGGTTTAGGATCATGCATTGCTTGAAACACTTTTAATTATGCAAACTTATTTTAAACTATTATCATTGGGTTTTTAAGTCGTCCTGCGTGACGCAACATTGGTTTCTATGGTTTTACGCTTCTGCACTTATTTTCATTTAAACGTTTTTATGGTTTGATTATAACTAATGATTCCGATCTTGTTAGTTCACACCCTCTGACGGTAAAACTCCGTTAGTGGATTTTGAGGGTGTGACAGATTGGTATCAGAGCCTTTGGTTATAGCGAACTGGATGCTGCATGCATACTAGACTATAACCGTGACGACCCATTAGTTATAATGATACGCACTGCTTATGTTTGTGTAGTCTTTGTTATCTTATCTGTTGACCTCTTTCACTCATACGCGCGCATACACGGCTTACCTGTAAGGATGTCGACGCCATCGTCGTCATCATCCGACCCGATGTCTCACGCCCCTGGAAAGGAACCGCATCTTCCCAACTCATCGCCACCCCGAGTAGTCCCGGAGCTCGAAGCTCCTGCACCGAAGAGGTATCGCTTATCCGGAGGCATGTACAAAAACGAAGTTAGCTGGGATTGGTACCCTAATATGATTAGGCGTATGGTTTATCGCGAAAAAGTTCCCCCGCTACCTCACCCGAACCACCCTGCTTACCCCAACACCCTACCACCCATAACCGGACCTATGGAGCGAGTTCTCGCAGCTGTCGTTTCTTGTTTGGAGCGTGACGTTGGTTATATGCGCTATACGAGAGCGAACTTTTCAGGACTGTTAAAAGAGGAAACCGAGACTAAGGAGGAAATTTCCCGCCTGACAGCAAGGAAATGCAAGAGGCTAGTGATCAATAGATGAAGATTATGAGAAAGATGCAAGCCGGGATGATAGACTTGCAAGAGCAACTCCAAGTAGCAAGGACCCGAACCGAGATAGCTTTAGAGCGTTGCAATGTCCTACAAATGCAAATTGCTCAGAACGCGGCCGAACCTGAGGCAGAGCCTGAAGCGGAACCCGAGAAGATCCTGAGGAGGAATCTGAGGAAGATCCCGAGGAGGAACCCGAAGAGAAACCGGAGGAAGAACCGGCTGAGGAGGAGGTACACTCAGAGGTGTCCTCAGACGATGACATCTGAGAATGATAACACCTAGATGTCTGGAAGAAACGCTGGACACGGACGTGGTAACATCAACTTGACTGCAACAGAACTCCAAACTTTTCTAAACGACCACGCGGCGGCCGCTCTAGCCGCACATGTCCAGAACCAAGCTGGAGGTCCAATTGGAACGTGCACCTTCAAGAATTACCTTGACTGCAAACCCAGTACGTTTAAGGGCACTGAGGGAGCTATAGGCTTCCTGCGTTGGGCTGAGAAGGCCTAATCGGCGTTTGAGATGTGTAATTGTCCCCCTGCCAGTAGGGTCAAATTTGCTGCTGGAACACTCGAAGATTCTGCCCTCACTTGGTGGAATTCATACGTACAGATTCTTTGATTGGAACTAGCTAACGCGATGAACTGGGAGGAGTTCAAAAACATGATGCGAGAGGAGTACTGTCCGAGAGAGGAGATTGCAAAGTTGGAGTCTGAATTTTGGTCATTGAAGATGGTGGGTTCAGAAATCGAAGCCTACACTACCCGTTCTCACGAGTTAGCTGTGATGTGTCCGCGGATAGTAGATCCGCCGAGTAAGAGGAATGAAATGTATATTGATGGGTTAGCACCGCAAATTCAGGGCATGGTGACGTCTTCTAGACAAGCCACTATTCAACAAGCGATTCGGTTAGCTCACAAACTAACGGATCAAGCAGTGACCCAAGGTGCGCTACCACCTAGGGGTTCGACCACTAAAGCCCGTGACAACCCGAGCATTGACAACAACAGCAACAGCAACCCGAGCAGCGGAAAGAGAAAGTTTAACAACACCAGATCCTCATCCTCGAACCTTTTACTACAACACCACTACCGTAAGCCCGAATTCACTCGGAGCTTCAACAATCAGAGTCACAACAACAATAACAATGGTGGCGGGCAGGGTTCGAGCGGATATGCTGGGAAATATCCGAAGTGCAACAGGTGTAATTATCATCACGCTGGCCCGTGTGACCGTGTCAAGTGTCTGAGATGCGGAAAGATGGGTCACCAAGCAAAGGAATGTAGAGGAGACTTTGCGGCAAAGGGTGCTCCTAATCCACCTATGACAACCAAGGGATGTTTTGAGTGTGGACAAGAGGGACATTTTAAGAAAGACTGCCCCATGCTGAAACAGAACAACAACAATGGAGGTAATGGAAGTGGCAGTGGTGGTGGAAACAATGGTAAAGGAAGAGCTTTTGTTATTGGGTCGGGTCAAGCCCGCAATGATCCGTACGTAGAGACTGGTAAGTTCCCTGTGAACGGTTGTTTTGCTTCTGTATTGTTTGACTCTGGAGCTGATAGGAGTTTTTTGTCGAAAGCCTTTAGTCAACTCTTAGACCTAACTCCAACCCCGTTAGACGCTAAGTTTCCTATTGAATTAGCTAACGGTAAGACTATAGTAACGACTCATGTACCTGCGGGATGTAAGTTAAAACTGGCAGGTCATGTCTTTGATATCGACCTTATTCCTTTTACACTTAGTAGTTTCGATGTCGTTGTCGGCATGGACTAGTTATCCGAGAACCGAGCGGAGATTATATGTCACGACAAGATAGTCCACATTACTACCCCTTCAGGCGAGATCATTTCGATCCGGGGCGAGAGAAGCGGCATGACCACCAGCGTCGTTACCCTCATGAAGGCGCAGAAGTATCTACGAAAGGGTCATCCGGAAATTTTAGCGCATATTGTTGAGAAACCCGTGGAGGAGAAACGAATTGAAGATATACCGATTGTGCGGGATTTCTCGGAAGTTTTCCCGGAGGATTTTTCCGGACTCCCTCCTATTCGTCAAGTCGAATTCCAAATAGATTTGACACCCGGTGCAGCCCCATAGCACGAGCCCCGTGTCGGCTCGCACCGGCGGAGCTTCAGGAACTGTCCACTCAGTTGCAAGATTTATTGGATAAAGGTTTTATCCGACCTAGCTCATCGCCATGGGGAGCCCCTGTCTTATTTGTCAGAAAGAAGGAAGGGACTTTCCGCATGTGTATCGACTACCAGGAGTTGAACAAGGTGACGGTCAAGGACCGTTATCCTTTACTCCGAATTGATGATCTGTTTGACCAGCTCCAAGGATCGAGTTACTACTCGAAGATCGATCTGCGGTCTGGTTACCATCAATTAAGAGTGTGCGAAGAAGATATCTCAAAGACGGCTTTCAGAACACGGTATGGTCACTACGAGTTTTCGGTTATGCCTTTTGGCTTAACCAACGCACCAGCCGTATTTATGGATCTCATGAATCGAGTATGCAAGGCGTACCTCGACAAGTTTGTGATTGTGTTTATTGATGATATTCTCGTCTACTCCAAGGACAAGGATGACCACGAAAAACACTTGAGATTAACTCCGGAATTGTTGAAGAAGGAGCAACTGTACGCTAAACTCTCGAAATGCGAATTTTGGCTTCGCGAGGTTCACTTTTTAGGACATGTGATCAACGAGAATGTTATCCAAGTCGATCCAGGTAAGGTAGAGGCCATCAAAAACTGGGAAGCACCTAAGACTCCGACTGAGGTGCGGCAATTCCTAGGACTGGCCGGCTACTACCGGCGTTTTATCGAGGGATTTTCAAAGATTGCTCAACCCCTCACCGCTCTGACTCACAAGGGTACTAAGTACAATTGGGGTGACGCGCAAGAGTCCGCTTTCCAACTGTTGAAAACCAAACTCTGTAGCGTCCCTATTCTAGCCCTCCCCAAGGGAACGAAAAATTTCGAGGTACACTGTGACGCATCGATACAAGGTCTCGGTTGTGTGCTGATGCAACTCGAGAAGGTTATAGCTTATGCCTCTCGACAACTACGGGTTCACGAGAAGAACTACACGACCCATGATTTGGAACTTGGAGCTGTGGTGTTTGCCTTTAAGATATCGAGGCATTACTTGTACGGTACCAAGTTTACCTTTTACACTGACCACAAGAGTCTTCAGCATATCTACGATCAGAAGGAGCTAAACATGCGACAGCGTCGTTGGGTCGAGTTGCTTAAAGATTATGATTGTGCCATCAAGTACCACCCTGGCAAGGCCAATGTAGTGGCCGACGCCCTCAGTAGAAAAGAAACCGATAAACCCAGGCGAGTGCGAGCATTGCAACTCACGATTCATGTCAACTTACCCGATCAGATTCGTGATGCCCAACTCTAAGCTTTGAAAAATGATAATCTTCCATCGGAACTCATGTGGGGCATGAACAAGCAACTTGAAACCAAATCGGACGGGGTCCGATATTTTGAGAACCGGATTTGGGTTCCACGATACGGAGAGTTGAGAACTCTAGTGATTAACGAAGCACACAAGTCCCGATATTCTATCCACCCTGGCTCAGATAAAATGTTCCATGACTTAAAGGCACTTTACTGGTGGCCAAATATGAAAGCCGACATTGCCACCTACGTGAGCAAATGCTTGACTTGTTCCAGAGTCAAGATAGAATACTAGAAACCATCTGGCCTGCTACAACAACCGGAACTTCCAATGTGGAAATGGGAACACATTTCAATGGATTTTATCACGGGATTACCTAAAACACCGACGGGATGCGATACTATCTGGGTGATCGTTGACCGGTTGACTAAGTCTGCACACTTCTTAGCGATTAAGGAATCGGACAAAATGGAAAGACTGACTCGCGTCTACATGAAGGAAGTAGTGTCTAGACACGGAGTGCCTGTCTCAATCATTTCTGATCGAGATTCCTGTTTCACTTCGCACTTTTGGAAGTCACTGCAAAGCGCGCTAGGCACCCGTCTTGATATGAGCACAGCAAACCATCCTCAGACGGATGGGCAAAGTGAACGAACTATTCAGACCTTGGAGGACATGTTGCGTGCATGCGTGCTGGATTTCAGAAAAAGTTGGGAACCTCACTTACCTTTGGTAGAGTTTTCGTATAATAACAGCTACCACGCAAGTATTAAAGCAGCGCCGTTTGAAGCACTGTACGGACGGAAGTGTCGATCACCTCTCTGCTGGGCAGAGGTGGGTGACAGCCAAATCACTGGTCCAGAACTGGTACTCGAAACATCGGAAAAGATTGTTCAAATCCGAAACCGCATGGCAGCAGCACAAGATCGTCAAAAGAGTTACGCTGACAAGCGCCGAAAGCCTCTCGAATTTCAAGTGAACGATCAAGTGTTACTCAAAGTCTCACCTTGGAAAGGTGTGGTTCGCTTTGGAAAGCGAAACAAACTCAACCCCCGATATGTTGGTCCTTACCGGATAACGGAACGCGTTGGTCCGGTGGCGTACCGGCTGGACTTACCAACGGAACTCAGTGGCGTACACAATGTATTCCACATATCCAATTTGAAGAAATGCCTATCTGATGAAACCCAAGTAGTCCCTTTGGATGAACTGCGAGTTGATGAACAGCGACGCTTCATTGAAGAACCAGTCGAAGTTTGGATTGGGAAACCAAAACCTCAAGCACAGCAAAATTCCAATCGTTAAGGTTCGTTGGAACTCGAGACGTGGACCGGAGTTCACGTGGGAACGCGAGGATCAAATGATGAAAAAGTATCCTCAAATTTTTGAAGGGCTGACCAAACACAGAAAACCGCAAAACCCGACAAACCGTCAGCAATCACCGGAGGTATGAATTAAATTTTGGGACGAAATTTCTTTCTACTAGGGGATGATATGACAAACTAAAAATTTTTCTTACTTTTTCAGACACTCATCACGACTTGACTCAAATTTTCGGGACGAAAATTCTTTAACATGGGAATGATGTGACAATCGTCAATTTCAGGTTAACTCCGTTAACTCAACTCCGTCAATTCAAACTTAAAGATCACGGAATCTATAACGCACTCCTCATTATATTTAAACTAGGGTTAAATGTAAGCCCACCGCGATCCATGTGGATCCTGGTTGACAATGTAAGCCCAAAACCAAATACAAACCCCACTACAGTTAGTCCAACAATCTCCCCCTTCGTTTGTATCTTTAACTTCAATCGTGCTCAAGTACATTTGCATCCTCTTCTTTGTATTCACTAGTCCACAAACCTGTACGAATAATCGACCCAACCATGCCTCTATACTCCTTAGCAGCTGGCTCGTACAACGGCTCAACCATGATTTGAAAATTGCTAAGAGTTTTGATATATTTTTCGCCAAATTTTAAAAAGTCACATGGATCAACAATCTGGAATTGCCCCTTTCTCTGACGAATAACTATTGTAGCCGTCTCACCGTCATATGTCTAGAATTTCATTTCATCCACTGCTCCATCGGTGATTCTTTTAGTGAGAGGAATGTGACTCGCCTTCTTTGTTGCTGGCCACATGACATTGACCATGGTTTTCTCGATTTTAGGATCCCGAACCCCCTTTGGCTTTCTTTAAAAAAGTTTTAGCTATAGTCATATTAGGGAATCCACGATCAACTTGATTCTTTAAAATGTTCCAGAAGTCGGTAGCCTTTTCATCGTGGTTGGGTTGTGAAAAGGAGAGTTGATCAAATCACTCAGATCAACCTTTGTCCATGACCCAAAGTCCTTCATCTTCTTATAATACTCAGTCTTTCCCGACTTTATTTTGACCCACCACATGTATTTATCAATATTGTATCCCCACGACATAACTCCTGATCGATAACCGTATTTATCTGAGAATCCCCTTTCAAATTCAATAATGAATTTCTCAGGGTGATCGGAAGACTCCACATTTTGATTGGAGTTCTTCATTATCAAAATCTTCTTCTTATCCTCTGTGACAATCGTCAATTTCAGGTTAACTCCGTTAACTCAACTCCGTCAATTCAAACTTAAAGATCATGGAATCTATAACGCACACCTCATTACATTTAAACTAGGGTTTAAATGACGCTTAACACTTACTACATGTGCAGTCGTTCGGGAATTGCACCGAAACGCAAACGAGTTGACGCAAACGATTGGTGAATAAACGAAAAAACGTCAAAACAATAATTATGTGATAATTATGTGTTAGACTTATGTGTTATGTGATAACATGGTATAAACGTTAACTCAATGTGCTAGAACTAGTTATTTAAGCTAGAAAAGTAACATTTGGAAGTTGAGGGACTAAAGTGTAACATGTTATTATAAATAATAACATAAACAAAAACCCTAACACTCTTTCTCTCCCTCTCAAACCGGACGGCAGCTCTAAGCCCCCCCCCCCTTGCGATCGGCCTCATATACACACATACAAACAATCTTTCAAGCTTTTGATTGAAGATTAAGGTGCAAGGAAGGTATAAACAACTATTCTATGCATCCTCTATGTTTAATTTTCGATTTTCAATGGGTTAATAATAAACCCTAGGTCCGATTTCTATATCTTATTGTGTTCATATGATTTTGTTTGATTTGATGGTGTATTGATGATGATTTGATAACTAGAATTGATATTGTTACATGTTAATTGTTTGTGTCTTTGATTTGAGTTCAAACAAAAACCCTAATCATGTATGTAATGTGTAATTGATGTGCATGGATAGTGATTATGGAGTCTAGAGTGTTATATGAATGAATTATGGTCCATAGATAGTTAATATGTTGAGTTTGGATGCAAACAGTTTCTGGACAGATTGTGTTATTGATGTTTAATTGACTGTAACGGGGTGTAAATGTGAAAATTGGTTGATATTATTGATACTACAGTAAACTAGGTTGAGTCTAGCTTCTAAAGAATATAAATTTGCAATTTTTGGACGTGTAAAAGTTAACTTTTATGATTTTACAAAAACGTTGTGCAAAGCTGAGTTGTTAGACCTGCTGTTAGGTTGTTTTGTAAATATTATATCTCATGAACTACGAAACAAATTGGGTTGGTTCCACTTCTGGAAGTTTGCTTATTGAGTTTGGAACCTAACCCAAGTGGTCTTGCGTTTGTTGGATTTTTCATTTAACGGGAATTTCAAATAACATTCTGTTGCGCATGAATTTGACTGTTATGAGTTTGCTGTAATGATTTGATTATTGTGAGAAACCTATGTGGAATAAAAATATAATAAAATATGTTCTGGAAACCTCAGACATATATGCTTTTGTGATTGTTTTTGGTAAATTAAGTGTGATGCTATGATCGGTGGGATAGACTAGTTTTTCAAGTAGAATTCTGTCGTTAAGAAACTAGTTGCTGAGTTTTGTGAAAGTTGCATGAAACAACGTGATTGCTAATTCATTATCGTGTTTTGACCAAATTACCCTTGAGGGGAATGATTGCTAATTAATTGTCGTGTTTTGACCAAAATGCCCTTGCGGGGAATAATTGCTAATTGATTGTCATGATTTGACCAAATTGCCCTCGTGGGGAATAATTGCTAGTTAATTGTTATGTGTTGACCAAATTGCCCTTACGGGGAGTAATTGCTAGTGATGTACATTATGAATACATGACACGTAAATAATTGCTCACACATGTAACGTATCACAAATACACTTGTTAAAGTCACACACGATTCACAAACGAAACACGAAACATGTTGTGTGCATAGGTATTATGTGCCGGGTCTAGAGACTCGATAATATTCCGACACTTAGAAAAATCTCTTTGTTGTTTTAGAACGCTAGAGAGAGTTTTTCTGTGACGCGCATCTAGGTGAATTATTTTGGGAATACTTCGCAAACAGTGAGTTCACTTACCCCTTTTTAAACTGTTTTCAAACGCTTTTCACTTGGGGGAGATAACATACTCCGAAAACGCATTTAAGATTTTGTTAATATAGATTATATATCACTTGTAAAGACTATGTGGCAAACGCAATAACTAAAGTCCTTCCTTCACATCGAACCGTTTAATATTGGATAATAGCGAATCATTGTTGAGTAGTACTACTGGGTTTGACAAACCCCACCCAACGCTAAACTCGACTGGAGGTCGAGTGGTTGTAATCTTGGCTAATCACATACCATGGTCGGGATAGACCTGGTGGCAAGGTAAATGATAAACAGTCAGCTTCGGTGTTGAACACTTAGTAATACTTGTTTTATAGGCTAGCTACCTATAGATATATAATTGACATAACACTATCTGGTAACGCAAAACGCTTAACGCAAAACGCTGAACGTAAACGCTAAACGCTTTATTTTATATAAACTTGTGAACTCACCAACCCCGTGTTGACACTTTTAGTATGTTATTCTCAGGTAGCCGAGGCGGGCGCGCGGATTAGGATCATGCATTGCTTGAAACACTTTTAATTATGCAAACTTATTTTAAACTGTTATCATTGGGTTTTTAAGTCGTCCTGCGTGACGCAACATTGGTTTCTATGGTTTTACGCTTCCGCACTTATTTTCATTTAAACGTTTTTATGGTTTGATTATAACTAATGATTCCGAACCTGTTAGTTCACACCCTCTGACGGTAAAACTCCGTTAGTGGATTTTGAGGGTGTGACATCCTCTCACTTTGATCGGTTGTCTTTGGATGAGTAGCAAGATATTGTTCCAATGGATCAGACGCATCTGTAAGTCCCCGGTGCTATGTTGATCGATACGAGATCCGCACGATGTCTAGGAGTGTGGAATCCTCCTAGACTCGTTTATGGTGTTGGAGACGAAGAACACGATTACACACAAACAAACAAACAAACACACGAATGAAATAAATAGATCTACAGACTGCTTTATATATTAATCAAAACACATTACATACCGAAAGAGAAAACATGTTACGGCAGACCCGAGGTAAGCTCTACCTCGGGTCTGCCCACGAGACTCTCACTATCTGTTTTTCTCTATACAAATTTTTGCTCTCACTCTCTCTTTTTTGTTCAACTAAACAAGTAACCTCAAACCCTAAACATAGCACAAATATATATCGATAAATATCTTCGCGGGCTTGGGCTTGGGCCTCAAGGTGAAGTTGTTCCTAACTTCACCAACAAGTGAAGTTGTTCCTAACTTCACCAACAAGTGAAGTTGTTCTAACTTCACCAACACGTGAAGTTGTTCTAACTTCACCTATGACGAAGTTGGCTCCCTAACTTCTCCCCATCTAGTCAGAATTGGATAGCGACGGTCACAAAATGCACCAACAACTTCAATATTGGAAGTCGAACGCACAATGGAACCACTACCTTAGTCATCACCAGTTGTCTTCTAACCACAATCATCACCACTCCTAAACTCATCTCCAAACTTCTGAATCAGCTTTTGTTGGAGATCCAAGTATAGTGTAGTAAGGCCACCCATTTAGCTTGGAGCTCTTGTATCTTTGTGGCTTTCTCAGTATTTCTTGCTTCAAGATCATGGATTCGCACATCCTTCACTTGTTCAAGTTCAAAGACCCGACGTTTCAAGGATTGTACATCAGCTGGTTCTGCATCCAGAGAAATTCCCTCGCCCTTGTCTTAATGGAATCTGTCCTACATTTCTAAAGTATGAGCAATTTTGTCAGCGGTACCTGAGCATTTTTGAGCAATCGGGTAAGACAATCCTGATGGTTCATTGACAGACTGAATATGCTCTTTAAACTCAAATTCTTGTGTAACGTCATCAAATGTATGTTCTTGATTTCGTTGATCAGCAGTAGACAAACCTTGATTAACTTGAGCTTTAATTGTTTCGGGTTCAAAATCTTTAGGCTGATTAGTTGGTGTAGTATAAGTAACCAGCACACCCGGTCTCAAATCTTTTTTTTCGCCTCTAACTTGGAATTAAATCGGAGGCTGGTTCTTCTTCAATATCATCATCATCATCATCATGTGTCGCAATGACTGATTGAGGAGGCTTCAATGCAGTCCACTAGAGCTTTTCTTTAAATGCCTCAATCCCTTTTATTTAATAAACAGTAGATATTGATTGTTCTTTCTGGTGCTCA